>NC_037672.1:59355144-59550496 GCF_003255815.1 Theropithecus gelada
AAGACTCCGTCTCAAAAAAAAAAAAAAAAAAAAAAAAAAAAGGGATTCTCGTCCCTGATATATAAAGACCTAAATTTTTTCCAATAGAAAAATAGTAGTCAGGGAAATGAAAAGAAAATATCAACTTGGCAATGTAAAAAGCTTTAAAAATAATGATAACAATCAGTCTTGGTGGGGTGTAGAGAAACTAGTATTTTCATATATTGCTGGTAGTGGTACAAATTGTTACCACCTTTTTAGAAAGATATCTGAAAATATATATGAACACTAAAAATATTTACCTTTGGCTGGGCGTGGTGGCTCATGCCTGTAACCCCAGCACTTTGGGAGACCAAGGCAGGCAGATCACTTGAGGTCAGGAGTTCAAGACCAGCCTGGCCAACATGGTGAAACCCCATCTCTACTAAAAATACAAAAATTAGCTGGGTGTGGTGGCTATAATCCCAGCGCCTGTAACCCCAGCTACTTGGGAGGCTGAGGCATGGCACGAGAATTGCTTGAACCTGGGACGTAAAGGTTGCAGTGAGCTGAGATTGTGCCACTGCACTCCAGCCTGGGCGACAGAGCGAGACTCCGTCCCCCTAAAAAAGAAAAATATCTACCTTTTGAATCAGAATCTAACATTTAGGAATTTTTTCGGAAATAAATGATTTTTGAATAAATGATTCGCTGTCAGGAACTGAAATACAACACTGGTGGAGGAGAACGGTTTGATTATTTGACAGATCTTGTGGAACATTACAAGAAGAATCCTATGGTGGAAACATTGGGTACAGTACTACAACTCAAGCAGCCCCTTAACATGACTTGTATAAATGCTGCTGAAATAGAAAGCAGAGTTCGAGAACTAAGCAAATTAGCTGAGACCACAGATAAAGTCAAACAAGGCTTTTGGAAAGAATTTCAGACACTGCAACAACAGGAGTGCAAACTTCTTTACAGCTGAAAAGAGGGTTAAAGGTAAGAAAACAAAAACAAAAATAGATATTAAAAACATCCTGCCCTTTGATCATACCCGGGTTGTTGTTCTTGATGGTGATCCCAATGAGCCTGTTTCAGATTACATCAACGCAAATATCATCATGCCTGAATTTGAAACCAAGTGCAACAATTCGAAGCCCAAAAAGAGTTACACTGCCACACAAGGCTCCCTGCAAAACACAGTGAGTGACTTTTGGTGGATGGTGTTCCAAGAAAACTCCAGAGTGATTGTCATGACAATGAAAGAAGTGGAGAGAGGAAAGAGTAAACGTGTCAAATACTGGCCTGATGAGTATGCTCTAAAAGAATATGGCGTCATGCCTGTTAGGAACATCAAAGAAAGCACCACTCATGACTATACGCTAAGAGAACTTAAACTTTCAAAAGTTGGACAAGGGAATATGGAGAGAAGAGTCTGGCAATACCACTTTCGGACCTGGCCGGATCATGGAGTGCTCAGCAACCGTGGGGGCGTGCTGGACCTCCTGGAGAAGGTGCACCATAAGCAGGAGAGCATCATGGATGCAGGGCCGGTCGTGGTGCACTGCAGTGCTGGAATTGGCCGGAGAGGGACTTTCATTGTGATTGATATTCTTATCGACATCATCAGAAATGAAGGTGTTGACTGCAACATTGATGTTCCCCAAACCATCCAGATGGTGTGGTCCAAGAGGTCAGGGATGGTCCAGACAGAAGCACGGTACCGATTTATCTATATGGCAGTCCAGCGTTATATTGAAACACTACAGCGCAGGATTGAACAAAAGCAGAAAAGCAAGAGGAAAGGCAACGAATATACGAATATTAAGTATTCTCTAGCAGACCAGACGAGTGGAGACCAGAACCCCCTCCTGTCTTGTACTCCAATGCCACCCTGTGCAGAAATGAGAGAAGACAGGGCTAGAATCTATGAAAACGTGGGCCTGATGCAACAGCAGAAAAGTTTCAGATGAGAAAACCTACCAAAACTTCAGCACAGAAATAGATGTGGACTTTCACCCTCTCCCTAGAAAGATCAAGAACAGACAGAAGAAAGTTGATGTGAAGACAGAATTTGGATTTGGAAGGCTTGCATTGTGGTTGACTACTTTTTGATAAGCAAAATTTGAAACCATTTAAAGACCACTGTATTTTAACTCAACAATACCTGCTTCCCAATTACTCATTTCCTCAGATAAGAAGAAATCATCTCCACAATGTAGACAACATTGTATTTTATAGAATTTCATTTTAAATTGAGGAAGCAGTTAAATTGTGCACTATATTTTGCAGATTATGGGGATTCAAATTCTAGTTATAGGCTTTTTTTTCTTTTTATAACCTTAACCAGTTTAATTTTTTTTCCTCATTGTGGGGGATGATAAGAGGAAGAAAAGATTTGGGAAAATTAAGTATCAACATCCTAGAAAAGTGAGAACAATCTCATTTACCATCATGTATCCAGCAGTTGATAATTCATTTTGATGGCTTCTCTTTTTGGCCAAATGAGAATTAGGCCAGTGCCTGAGATTGTCAGAAGCTGACTGTTCTACCTTTGCATTGGCATTAAATAGTCATAGAAAAAGAATCACAGATATTTATGAATTAAGAGGTGTAGCTTTTTTTTTTCCCCAGCCGATAGTTTAGCTGTTGACTGAGAAGGTTGTGGTGGGAAAACGTTTGCCATATTTTCTTTGCATTTGAGTAATTGTCTTGTACTTAGAAAAAAGGCATCTATGAATGACCAGTGTTTTTGGTTGTCAAATGTTGCCAACAAGCTTACCCCAAAACTTTATTGGCTTAAAAAAATGCCCCACCCCCAACTGTTCTTCAGGCTGAGCTAGGCTCAGCTGGGCTGTTCTTCTACCAACCTGCAGGTGGCCACTCATGTGGTCAGCAGGTCGGTGGAGAGACTGGGGTGGCTGGGCTTCTCTCTCTGCCTGCACTCCTGCATCTGTCCTTCTCTGTGTAATCTCTCTCAGTGGCCTTGCTGGCAGGGTAGCTAGACCTCTCACATGCAGCTCAGAGCTCCCAAGAGCTTGAAAGAAGTGGCCAGGCCTTCTGAAGGCTTAAGTCCAGAATTGTCACAGCATCCTTTCTACTGCCCTCTATTGATGATGATGATGATGATGATGATGATGATGATGATGATTTTTTCTAATCAGAAGAGAGCTGGAGTATTACCTCTACTTACTAAACAAGTTATAAGCCCAGCCCAGATTCAAGAAAAGGGCGTGAAGTGGAGGTGCAGTTAATGGGGGGGCCACTAGTCTAACAGACGGTCACAACCCCTGCCATGGAAAACCAAGGATATTAGCAAAAGTAGAAGTTGCTAGTGACCTTGGGAAGCTGAAGCTGTTTACAGTAGCTGGGACAAGTTGAAAGTCAGACTGAGAAATAAAGAGAGGGCCTTCAAGAAGCTTCCTGAATGATTTCTGCCAGCCCTGAGCCTATTTTTAGAACCAGCATTTGGGGAAACTGATCTTGTGAGGATGGATATGTTTAGGGACACGGATTTTGAAAGCAGCACCACCCGACTGGGGCACCCCCAGACTTGGGAAATGTGACTCTTTTAATGCCACTGGCTTTTAGTCAGGCCACAGTGAGAAGGAACAGCCCTAACAGGCCTCCAGTTGGGTTGAATGAACTCATTTTTGTTTTAGCCAACCGGTAAGATTTACTAATGTTCTACCTTAAGAGCCTTCTCCAAAAACATCCCTCTTTGTCTCATGTGTTGAAACATCATTCAGTGTGGATATTTCAATGAAAATATCATTGGTTGACTTTTGTAATGGTAACAGTAATAAAATCTTTGCCGTGAAGTTAGGGTCTCTTTGGATTCTTCTGACTTTGGCTGCTGAAAGGAAGGCCGAGATCCAGCCCTGATAGTATTTCCTTTCTGAGGTCTCTCAGTCCCTTGAGACCCTGAGGTAGTTTGGCTGCCATTCTCACAGAAAAAATGTATATTAGACCCCACCCCCACCCCCAATATTCATTGAACATTGAATTGCTTCAGAACACAGATTGACCTGAAGGTATTGCCTTATTAGGGAAGTGTCATGACTGCTGTCTTCTAGTCAAATTTGTAAAGAAAAAGATTCCAGTTCAGTATTTGTAGCAAGAAGCTTGAATCCTGTTCTTTTTATTGCATTGTGACATTGACTCATTCTCCATTTTGCTTTGGTTTTGTCTTGACTTGACTTTGCGGGTAAAGTCTTTCACCAGCACACAAGAGTTTGATTGTACAAATATATCTCCTGCATTAACATCTCTGCCTGTTGCTTAAGATCAATTGTTTTTATACTCAGAATGGAAATACCTGATCTTGGCTAGCTTTGTTTGTTACATTGATTTCATTTAGATTTCCCTCCACAAGGTCAGCAAACTATCACGTTCTTGTGTAAACTCAGGCCAAGGCCAGAGTTATCATAGTCCCTAGGCTGCTAAGGCTTATCGTGTGTTTGGTAAAAGGTGATTGCAGGTTCTCAGATGAGGTTACTTTAAATGGGATAGAATCAGGCAGAGTGACTGGGATGATGGAGAAAGCTCAAGCTGCAGGTTTTAAAAAAAGTTGTAGAAATGAAAAGTTCCAAAGACGTGGTTTCTGAGGAAGTCAGAGAACCGAGGGCCAGAGCAGTCCTTAATGGGTGAATCAGGTTATTTGGAAAGTCGGTGTGACAGACACATGGATGCCATCTACTTCTAGGTTGCTAGTAGGTATTAAATATGCACAATATTCCACAGCTCACTGAGAATTTTAAAATTATAAGCAAAGGATTTTATATTTTGGGGTGAAAGAGTTATCTGGCACGTGGTATTGGGGTTTTTTTAAAAAGCTACATTTCACAGTGGTAATAACTTTTTTAAAAAAATAACTAAAAGGCACTTCATGTCTAGTGTGTGGCCTTTCTGAAACTTATGGTCATCTCTCCCACTGAAATCAAGGTCTTTTCAAATGTGGCTAAATGGGGATGAGAAAACATGGGTAGGACTTTCTTGGTGTGTGTGCATTCTTTAAAGAGCCCAGTTGCTTCAGGGAAACAGCTAAGAAAATGGTCAAGATTATTTTTAGAGGTTATTTTATTGGGGATTTTAAGAACTAATGACATCTTGAGTTATTTTTAGTTCAGGGGGATGTGGAAAGGCTTGCAATTATGAAGCGTTTTGTTGTAACCTAGTATCCATAAGGGAAACTTAAGACTGTAGACATAACTACAAAGCCAGTGCAGCTTTTGGTTTCTGTATGTGGTTGGGGGAATCAAGTTTTACATTTGGCAAGCACATGGCCTCCCTGATGTCACGATGCCTTGGTTAGGATCTGTATTTGCTCTCAATTTTGTTGAAATCTTTTTTCCTTCTTCCTCTTGAAAAGTTCCAAAATACAGTTTATTGGATCATTCATCACTAAAAATGTGTTCCTTTTTCACTACAGGCAGTTCACACAAGGCAAAAACTATTAAACAGTTGGTTTTAGTGTGTCGTATAACTTTGCTGTATATTAAACTAATTTTGACAGGTTTTCATCCTAAGCCTCAAATCGTGTAATTAATAATTTGCCTGTTTACTTATGACCTAATTGTGATTCTTTTATTAATAAAAGCTAATGGGAAAAGGATCCCTGATTAATAAATAAATAAATAATAAATAAATAAACCACACATACGTAAGAGTGTGTGTGTGTATATATATGTATATACTATACATTGTTACATTGTTAATAGTGGCAAAAAACGGAAACAGGTATTTACCAGTAGGGCTATGGCTAAATAAATTGTGACACAACCAAATTATGGAATATTATTCAGCTGGTAGAAATGACTGCTCAGCTCATTTTTTGAGGCCCCGATACCAAAACCAGACAGAAACATCAGAAAAAAAGAAAACTACAGACTGGTATGTCTTAGGAATATAGATAAAAAAATCTTCAACAACATGTTAGCAATCCAAGTCCAACAGTGTATTGAAAAGATTATACATCATGACCAACCAGAATTTATTCCAGGAATGCAAAATTGATTTAACATCTGAAAATCAATCCATGTAACACATGAAATTAACCCATTTATGCCTGAAGTTGCAATTTTTTAAATTTTTGCAATCAGACCTTGGCAATGACCTTAAGCAGTAGGATATAAATAACTCCCACATGCTTAGGGTTCCAATAATGGAACACTAGGCATCAGTAGGCTAATAGAATTAAGGACAAAAGTATGATCATCTCAATAAACACAGAAGAAAGAATTGACAAAATCCAACACTGCTTCATGAAAAAAGCACTCAACAACTAGACTAGAAGAGTATTTGTGAAACTTGATAAAGGCCACCTACAAAAATCCCCACGGCTAACATAATATTCAATGATGAAAGGCTGAATGCTTTCCCCCAAGATCAGGAACAAAATAAAGATGTCCATTCTTGTCACTTCTATTCAACATTGTGCTGGAGGTTCTAGCCAGGGCAGTTAGGCAAGAAAAAGAAGTATCAGCATCCAAATAGAAAAAGGAAGGTGTAAAACTATCTCTATTTGCAGATGACATAATCCTGAATATAGGAAATCTTAGGGAATGCACGCGCACACACACAATACCAGAACTAACGAATAAGTTTAGCAAAATTGCAGGTTGCAAGATCAACATACAAAATCAATTGTGTTTCTGGCCAGGCACAGTGCCTCACGCCTGCAATCCCAGCACTTTGAGAGGCTGAGGTAGGCGGATCACTTGAGGTCAGGAGTTCGAGACCAGCCTGGCCAACATGGCAGAACCCTGTCTCTACTAAAAATACAAAAATTAGCCAGGCGTGGTGGTACACACCTGTAGTCCCAACTACTGAGGCAGGAGAATCTCTTGAACCTGAGAGGTGGAGGTTGCAGTGAGCCGAGATTGTGCCACTGCACTCTACCTTGGGTGACAGAGTGAATAAGACTCTGTCTCAAAGAAAAAAAAAATTCAATTGTGTTTCTATACACTAGCAACAAACAATCTGAAAACAAAATTATAAAAAACGATGTACTTATAATAGCATCAAAAATAATAAAATACTTAGGAATAAATTTAACAAAACAAATGCAAAACTTATATCTGAAAACTTCAAAACATTGTTGAAAGAAATTAAAGAAGACTTAGATAAACGGAAAAAAATTTCATGTTCATGAATTGGAAGACAAATATTGTTAAGATGGCAATATTCAATACAATCCCTTGCAAAACAACAGCTAGCTCCTTTGCCAAAACTGACAAGTTGATTTAATAATTCATATGTAAATGGGAGGGACACAGAATAATCAAAGTAATTTTGAAAGAGAATAAAGTCAGAGAATGTCTTAGTCTGTTTTGTGCTGCTATAACAGGATAGCACATGCTGGGTATTCTGTGAACAGAAATTTATTGGCTCACTGTTCAGGAGGCTAGGAAGCCCAAGATCAAGGAGCCAGCATCTGACAAGGGCCTTCTTGCTGCATCATCCCATGGCAGAAGGGCAAAGAGAGGGCAAGAGGGGCAAAAAGATGAGACAGAAAAAGAGTACAAAAGCGAGCAAGAGAGAAAGAGTGCATGTGAGCAGGAGAGCAAGAGGGGCAGAGCCCTCTTAGCCTAATCACCTACCATTAGGCCCTACCTCCCAACAATGCTGGGTTGGGGATTGAGTTTCTAATACATGCTCTTTCAGGGACACATTCAAACCATGGTGGAGGACTCAGACCTCCGAATTTTAAAACTTACCACATTAATCAAGGCAGTGTGGTGCTGGCATAAGGTAAACAGATAAATCACAGAATCGAATTGAGAGTCCAGACACAAACCCTCACATTTATGGTCAATTGATTGTCAACAAGGGTGCCAAGACAGTCCAATGGGGAAAGGAAAATCTTTTCAACAAATGGTGCTGAGCCAAGTGGATAACTTCATGCAAAAGAATAAAGTTGGACCCTTTCCTCATGTCCTACACAAAAAATAACTCAAAATGGATCAAAGGCCTAAACGTAAGAGTTAAAACTATAAAACTCTTGGAAGAAAGTATAGGAGTAAATCTGGCGGCCTTGGGTTAGGCAAAGTCTTCTTAGATATGACACCAAAGACATTAGCAACAAAAGAAAAAATGTAGCTAATTTGGACTTCATCAAAATAAAAAACTTCTGTACTTCAAAGGATATCATTACAAAAGTGAAAAGACAACCAGAATAATAGGTTGTCATACATACATACATACTTATTTATTTATTTATTTATTTATTTATTTATTTTGAGTCAGCGTCTCACTCTGTCACCCAGGCTGGAGTGCAGTGGCGCAATCTCGGCTCACTGCAATCTCCGCCTCCCGGGTTCAAGTGATTCTCCTGCCTCAGCCTCCCGAGTAGCTGGGACTACAGGCGCCCGCCACCATGCCCGGCTAATTTTTTTGTATTTTGAGTAGAGACGGGGTTTCACCTTGTGAGCCAGGATGGTCTCGATCTCCTGATCTCGTGATCCGCCTACCTCGGCCTCCTAAAGTGCCGGGATTACAGGCGTGAGCCACCTCGCCTAGACAGGTTGTCATATATTTAGTAAGAGACTTGTATGAAGAACCATCACAACTCAATAGTCAAAAGATAACTCAATTAAAAATGGGCAAAAAATCTGAGTAAATATTTCTTCAAAGAAGATATATGAATGGCCAGTAAGCGCATGAAAAGGTGTTGAATATCATAGCCCTCAGGAAAATGCAAATCAAAACCACAATGAGACACCACTTCACTCATTAGTATGGCTATAATTTAAAAAAGACTTAATGGACAATCACAATTGTTGGCAACTATACGGAGAAATAGAAATTCTCATACACTGCTGATGTTAATGTAAAATGGAGCCTCCAGGACAGTGAGCCAATACATTTCTGTTCACAGAATACTCAGTCTGTGCTATTCTGTTAGAGCAGCACAAAACGGACTAAGACATTCTCTGACTTTGGCAATTCTTCAAAAGGTTAAACATAGGGTTATTGAATGACCCAAAAATTTCACTACTATATATATAACCAAAAGAAATGAAAATGTATATCCACATGAAAACATGTACATGAATGTTCACAGCAGCATTATTTCTAATAGTCAAATGAAGGAAACAAGTCACATGTCTACCAACAGATGAATGGATAAACAAAATGTGGTCCATTCTTTCAATAGACTCTACTATTTGGCAAGAAAGCAATTAAGTACTGATGCATGCTGCAATGTGCATGAATAAGTTAAAGAATCCAGAAACAAAAGATCATATATCATACAATTCTATTTATATGAAATATTAAGAATGGGAAAAATCCATGGATACAAAAATTAGTTTAGTGGTTGTCCCTTGCAACCTTAATCTACTTTGGGGGGAAGTGGGAAATAATGGGTATAGAATAATAGGACTGATAATAGGTATAGAATTTCTTTTTGAGGCAATGAAAATGTTCTAAAATTGATAGGGGTCATAATTGCCCAGTTGTGTACATATACTAAATATCATTGACTATACCATTAAATGGTATATTGTATGGTATATGAATTATATCTTAATAAAGCTGTGATTTTTAAAAAATAAATGAGTTAAATTTCTATGTATTGACTTGGAGGGATGTCCATGGTATACTTTTAAGTCAGAAAAGAGAGTTCTATAGTAATATACATACAGTAATCCCACTTTTTGTTTTAAAATGTGAATACATATATGTACATGAACAAATTTTCAAAGGATGCATACCAGACTGTTTGTTCACACTGGAAGTAGGAAGGAAGGGGGTGGCAGCAAGGGGAGATTATTAACTTTTTATTAGACATATTTGGATTTTTTTCACTTTTTTTTTTGAGACAGAGTCTTACTCTGTCACCCGAGTCATCTTGGCTTGCTGCAAACTCCACTTCCTGGGTTCAAGTGAATCTCATGCCTCAGCCTCCTGGGTAGCTGGGATTACAGGCACGTGCCACCACGCCCAGCTTATTTTTGTAGTTTTTAGTAAAGAAGGTGTTTCACCATGTTGGTCAGGCTGGTCTCGAACTCCTGACCTCAAGTGATCCACCTGCCTCGGCCTTCCAAAGTGCTGGGATTACAGGTGTAAGCCACCGCACCTGGCCTTTTCACTTTTTTTTTTAGAAAAAAACTTTAGGGAGTTGATTAATTTATAAAAGTTTTGGTATACTTGTTGAAAATAAATGCCTTTGACCAAAGATATTTAAAACCCAAGAAAGGATCCACCAGCATTCATGTAAGATTGTAACAACCGGATTTCTCCCTGTGAATGGCATTCATACAAGGTAACTCTGTTGCTTCCTACAGTTGCAAACACTAATGGATCTCCTTTTTTACTGTGCCAGTTAAACTGAACTCCAAACAATGGTTGGTTATGATGTTCCTCGAGATTGTTTATACATTTGAAAGAATATTTGCATTTCTTTGACTTCCATTTTCCCTTTCCCCAGCTTTTCCTTTCAGTTGCCTTTGGTGTGTTTGTAGGTGGATCAGGGCATTTAGTGTTTGTTAACACTTTCTATACTGACGGCGTCATCATTCTCATCTCCAAAGAGGTCCAGGTTGCTGCTCCCATCACTGCTTAGCTTCTCAGTTTCACTTTTTAATTGGGCATGTAGGATATGTATTTTTTTAAAGTGAAATAAAGAAAGAAAATCAAATCATTGAAAAAGAGAGTGGGGACAGAAAGAAAGGGAGATTGGAGCAGGGGAGAGAGTGGAGGCTGAGGGAAGGAAGTAGGGCAATTAAGCATACTAAAGGTGACCAGGACTTGCCCTAAAAGAGTAGAAATAAAAAGCAGACAGACTCCCAGGATGCTGTAAAAGTACGATTAAGAAATAGGACTTAATTCCTGAGTGAAGATGAGATGGTTTGAAGAGAAAAGGAGTTGTTGCTAACTCCCAGATTTCAGGCTGGTCTATGAATAAGGAGGCTTCCTAGAGTGTGGTTTTGAATTGGAGGTACTGGCTGGCTGATCACATAAAGACACAGGATGGATGAGTGGTTTGCAAAGAGATACCATTAGACAGAGGGAGAGACCAATGGTAGAAGAGACAGGACCACGCGTAGGATGTTGAGGACCACGTCTGCACAAGAGGAGCTTCCTGTGAAGGAATATGTGAGAAGCAGTCAGAGAGGAAGAAGGAAATCCAGGAGATTGCAATGACATCCCAGGAACAAAATGATGGGTGAGTTTCGAGGAGGACAACCAGGAGTCTGCAGCAGTTAGTGGAACTTGTGACCAAAGGGTCATTCACTGTAAAGCTACAAGGAGCATTTTTGACAGAGGAGGTGTGGAATTGAAAGACTAGTGGGGGCTGAAAGTAAAGCAAGGACTGAAAGTAAAGGGGAGGTAGCAAGTGAAAACTATACTTTTGAGAATGTTCTCATTGAAGGGAAGGGAAGTGATGAAATTGGAGCTTGATTAAAAAGGCAGAATCTACGGAAGGTGTTTTTAGGATGGAGGAAATACCCATATGTTTGTAGGCTAAGTGGAATGACCACTTGAGAGGGAGGGATCAGGTACCAAAAGAGAGAGTATTAGGAGAGGACAGAATGAAGAATAACAGCTGATAGAGTTTGGCTTGGGAATAAACGCTTCTTCTTTATTCTTCTAAGAGGGTGGAGAGAGAAAGATGAAAAAAAGATACTTTTTGGTGGAGAGAAGTTGAGAATATTTTCCAAGAGCCCCCAATCAGGGATGATATTTAAAATATGTAACAACCAGTGCAGAAAAGACACCAGCCTGTCAGACACTGGCTGCCCACCTCAGCAGATCCAGGAGGCCTCCTTCTCCATTTGCCGTTAACTCTTTAGTTGCCGGATCATAGCAAGGTCTCAGGGTAAAGACTGGGCAGTTGAGTGGCAGACAGCAGAGTGGGACAATAAAACAATCAGGCTGAAGCAAGAGCACTTGCTTAGAACTTTAAAAAACTGAATAAGAATTACTAGAAGTCCTCCAAAAAGGATATCATACTGCAAAATAATTAGTAATCAGCTCTCTAATTTAGGAGGTTTTTTTAAATCAATAGAGAATGGATGACTTCCATAAGCTTAATGCATGTTGGCAAAAAGTCCAAAGAGGGGACTGATTAAAATCAAAATTGCTTGCTCTTTTGGCTTATTCTCTTGTAGCAGACAAGAATCTCCTAGCTAAAATAGGGAAAATGGAGTAAAATAGGGAAAATTTCAGAACACAGGGTCTGGTTTTCATTTGCAGCTCTCCCTCTGAACACCAGTCGCAGATGGCTTTGCAACTCTGTTTCTCACCGAAGGAGGATGGCAGGAGTGATACAGGAATTCAGAGAATAAAGGAAAATGCTCCGGAATTCCCAGATCACAATTGCCAAGTGCATAATATGGAAACTGCCACCAAGGTAACATGTCACCTCCAAAGGAAGGCATCACTGTGCTTGTCAGTACCTCATTTTGGAAATACTTCTTCCTTATCATTCCAAACCACTGCAGCGATCTCACGCCAGATATGCTGGTCTGACGGCTGCTCACCTGTGGAACAGTCTGAAAACTTTGTCCTTGATCTGTGGTGTGCTGTAGCCTTTCCAGATAGAATTTTCTTACGGAAAGAGGCCTTGACAATCATCTTATCCAGGCCCTTTAGAGATGAGGAAACTACAGCAGATGCTTATTTAATAGAAGGTTAAGCAACATTTAGATTCCTGACTCTTTTAATCCAGTATCCTTATTTCTAACTTAGTTGTTGGAAAGCTTAAACTATAATTTATATACATACAAAGGGAATTTCTTGACATATATGACATGCTAATAATTCAGGTAAGATGCCAGAATGAGACATCCTCAGAGGTTTTAAGATATAATATGGAGTGCATTGTATTTGAATGAATAGCTGATATGCTGACCCAGCTGGGCTCGTGGGTACAGTCAGAATGCAGCTGTATTCTCTTCCATTACATCTGCTCTATGGGGCCTGTTTTCCTGTCCCTCAGATGACTGAATACACAGGCCCTGTGACATTTTAGGCTACTCTCAAATAATTAAAAGACCTCTGATTACTTTTAGCCAAAAATATACTCTCATTTCAGTAATTAATATGCATAGTACAGGTCGAGCGTGGTGGCTCATGCCTGTAATCCCAACACTTTGGGAGGTCAAAGTATGCGGATCACTTGAAGTCAGGAGTTTGAGACCAGCCTGGCCAACATGGTGAAACCTCATCTCTACCAAAAATATTAAAAATTCACTGGGCATGATGGCACACACCTGTGATCCCAGCTATTTGGGAGGCTGAGGTGGGAGGATCACTTGAACCGGGAGGCAGAGGTTGTGGTCAACAGAGATTGCGCCACTGCACTCCAGCCTGGGTGATAGAGTGAGACTCCGTCTCAAAAACAAGAAAAAAAAAAGGTTGTTAAAAGAGATAAGATACAGGCATACCTTGGAGATATTATAGGTTCGATTCCAAACTACTGTAATAAGGAGAATATTTCAATAAAGCAAGTGTCTCTCTCTCTCTCTCACACACGCACAAATATATATGCATAGTACAATTTTAGCCAGAAATTCATTTTTAGGTATGTACCCAAAGGAATATAAATCATTCTACCATAAAAACACATGGACCTGTATGTTCATTGCAGCACTATTCACAATAGCAAAGTCAGGGAATCAACCTAAATGCCCATCAACAGTAGACTGGGATGGGCATGGCAGCTCAAGCCTATAATCCCGGCATTTTGGGAGGCCGAGGCAAGTGGATCACTTGAGCTCAGGAGTTTGAGACCAGCCCGGCCAACGTGGCGAAACCCTGTCTCTACTAACAGCACAGAAAATTAGCTGGGCATGGTGGTGCATGCCTGTAATCCCAGCAACACAACAGGCTGAGGCAGTGCTTGAACCCAGGAGGCGGAGGTAGCGGTGAGCCAAGATTGTGCCACTGCACTCCAGCCTGGGCGACAGAGTGAAACTGTCTCAAAAAAAAAAAAAAAAAAAAAAGAAAAGAGAAGAAAAAGAAAAAAAAATAGACTGGATAAAGAAAATACAGTACATATACACCATGGAATATTATGCAGCCATAAAAAAGAATAAGATCATGTCCTTTGCAGCAACATAGGTGGAGCTGGAGGCCATAATCCTAAACAAATTAACGCAAGAACAGAAAACCAGACACCGCATATTCTCGCTTAGAAGTGTAAGCTAGCCGGGCGCGGTGGCTCAAGCCTGTAATCCCAGCACTTTGGGAGGCCGAGGCGGGCGGATCACGAGGTCAGGAGATCGAGACCATCCTGGCTAACATGGTGAAACCCCGTCTCTACTAAAAATACAAAAAACTAGCCGGGCGTGGTGGCGGGCGCCTGTAGTCCCAGCTACTCGGAGGCTGAGGCAGGAGAATGGCCTGAACCTGGGAGGCGGAGCTTGCAGTGAGCCGAGATCGCGCCACTGCACTCCAGCCTGGGTGACACAGCGCGAGACTCCGTCTCAAAAAAAAAAAAAAAAATTTTAGGAAAAATATTGATTGATGACAGGACATTTCATGTTTGAAATGATACATTTTTTAGCTCTTGAATGAGTATGTGGTATATTGGCATAGGTAACCTGTACTCTTTGCACCAGAGTCACAGCCTCTTTATTCAACGTTGTCTTCATCCAAGATCAGGCCCTTTTTGTAGAAATCTGGCTAGTTAGTTCTGTTTTTTATATTGTTGTTTTCTTTCATTTTTGTCTAGTAGGCCAGAAAAAGAAGTAACAACGTTACTTGGAATAAGCATTAGACTTGCAGATGTAATATCAGCATTCAAGTCCTGGCCTAATCACCTGCTATATTGGCTGTGTGTTTGGATAAGTTATTTATTTAAGCTTAGATTTCCATTTTTCAGCAGTAAAATGTGGATATACTTGTCTTTCTGGCTCTCTAAACTGTATGTGGTTGAAAGTAGGGATCANAAAAAAAAAAAAAAAAAAAAAAAAAAAAAAAAAAAAAAAAAAAGAAGTGTAAGCTAAACATTGAATACACATAGACAGAAAGAAGTGAACAACAGACATGGAGCCTACTTGAGTGTGGCAGGTGCGAGGAGGGACAGGATTGAAAAACTCCCTATTGAATACTATGCTTTTACCTGGGTGACAAAATAATCTGTACATCAAACCCCTGTGACACGCCGTTTACCTATATAACAAACCTGCACATGTACCCCTGAACCTAGAAGTGTTTTTAAAAATGTGTGGTACAGTAAAATAATCTTAAAAATTCCACACTTCAGTGGGAAAAGGTGAGTAATGGTAGGCTTCCTGTGTTTTCCTTCCAGCCTAGTGCTTCCACCTCTTTCTACTCTCACTGGCTACCCCGTTCCTCCAGGATGGAAGAGGGGAAGAAAGAGCTGAGGAGTTGGAAAGGTGTTGGATGGCTCTGGCTACCATGGCTACCTCTGGCCATGGCAGATGTTTCCAGCTGATGCTTTCTCTTATGAGCCCTGTGGTGGGTTTGTTGGACATCACTTACCACAGCCACCCTGCTGGGGAGCTTCTTACCACCCATTCATCCCCTTGGCATGAGCAGGTTCATTTTGCCTTTGCTTCGTTGCTTTAGAGTTTTACCCTGGACCCTGAACATTTGGAGGCAAACCTCTGGCCTCTTTCTGCAGAGACCCCTGCCTTTCCAAGCAATCCTCTTGGGTACAATCAAGGCCAATCCTGCCCTGTGTCACTCTCTTAGACTTGTCTTCTGTGAGAGTAAATTACTTCCCCAACCACAGTCTCTACCTGATATTCAGGCCACTTTTGCTAACTCTGGTCCTTTAGGTTTCTCAGGCATGAGCCAGGCACCAGTCCGTGGTACTCCCCAAACTGCAGGGGACATCCACGGAGCTCTCCAAGAGGTCTTCCTGAAGTCTTTCTCACCAGACTTAAGGTGAGAGAAAAACCCCATTCCCCTCCTTGTGGTAAGTGCAGAGAAAGGGCCTCTTAGAACGCCTATGACAGGGTAAACGAGAAATTCAGGAACACTCCTTTGGAAATCCTACATAGTAGTCCAGAACTTTGTTTGGAATGTGAGTGTGGTTGACAACTATTATCTGAGCCCTCTCTCAAAATGGGACTAAAATAAAAGCTTCCATTTAACATCCTGTGACCAGATGTATTCTCACGATCATTCCAATTGCTCTTACAAGGTTTTGTGTAATAGACAGTTTTGATAACAATAAAATGCCATTCCAATGAGACGGAGTCTCACTCTGTCCCCAGGTTGGAGTACAGTGGTGTGATCTCGGCCCACTGCAACCTCCCACTCCCTGGTTCAAGCGATTCTCCTGCCTCAGCCTCCTGAGTAGCTGGGATTACAGGCATGCACCATCGCACCCAGCTAATTTTTTGTATTTTTAGTGGAGACAGGGTTTCACCATGTTGGCCATGATGGTCTCGATCTTCTGACCTCGTGATCCGCCTGCCTCAGCCTCCCAAAGTGCTGGGATTACAGGCGTGAGCCACTGCACCCGGCTGACTTTATTGTTTATCAGAGACTACTTGGATTACCAGTTATTGGATAAGGTTTGACAATAACTTTGTTATACAGAGATTTTTATTATAATGAGAGTCATTGCAATTGGACCAGCAGCAGGGATTTACAGAATCCCTGAGAGCGTTATTTATGAGCTGTGCTTCTCAATTCTGTTTTTTCAAATGAATTAGGGAAGTGATTTGAATCATAAAACAACAAAAACAAATTGACTGCCCAAGACAAAGAAAATGAGCAAGAATATAAAATTTCTTTGTAATTCTAAATGTTGTGTAGTGGTTTCAGTTAGATGATAAATTCATTTATACCAGGAAAAACTACTCCCCTCCCCCCAACTCAGATAGATGGATGTTTGTGGTGTTCACCACAGTTAGGACATCAACCTTGTAGAACAACACGGTGTCGAAATCAGGATGCCTCATTGTGGTTCTGTAGAATGTTGATGTCTCTGAGTGTGAATCTCCATTTGACACAAAATTTTACAAAGTTTGTGGCTGGCAACTCTTTCTGGGCCTTATACTCTATTTCTTTCATGCCCCAGTCTCTAACTCTGTGCTTGGCTCTTTCCTCACAGCCTGAATCATTTTGGAACATATCAACAGATTATTTAAAGGTACAAAATGAACATTTGTATGTATTTTTTAAAAAGACAGCCAGTTGTGATCAAACTCCTTACCATCGGTAGGACACACACGAGAGTTCTGAGATCAGAGGAAGAGAGTTCACATATGAGAAGGCAGAACCAAGCTCAGTGGTGTAGGGGTTCTTGGGAACAGGGGGAGTGCTGCAGGTGTTAGACAGAGAACCTAAATCCTTCACCACCAATAGCTATTCCAGAGACGGTCTTTGAATTGGAGGCAGAAGTGGACAGAACCTTTATTCAATGTCACATTTTACAATGGATCAATGTGACAACCTCCCAAGTGATGCCAAGGAACAGCACATCCTCCGAGAGCTAGCTTCCTATAAAAAGGAGTAAGAAGAGGATGTAGGAAGATCCTCACAAATATGTGCTTACCTCATCAACACAACAATTCCTAACTCTCACTCCCCAAATACTCAGGACCAAGCTGCCTTGGGGCCTTTACTGGTCTTTGTGAGGTAGAAGCAAGTGCTGGCTGGAAGCCTTCAGAGATTCATTTAAAATTCATCCCCCCCAAAAAATACTCAAAAGAAAAAAGAGATAACCAGTTCTGGAAAAGTATTTCAGTCTTACACCCATATGTGATTTAAAATATCCAAGGTCATATTGAGTACATGGTGGACAACAAATTTTAACAGATGGAATACCAAGAAAAAGGCACAGAGAAACCCGTGTTTTGCTTGTACTCTCGAAGCTTCACTCGAACTCTCATGACATTCACAGAATCTGCTTATAGCAACCAACTCTCCTTCATGGCCAGCATTTTAACATACAATTTCAGCTGGTAATATCACTGTCAGGAATGTAATTCATTCCTGACTTTTTGGGTTTATTTGGAGATGAAGGCGGCGGTGATTTAGTGGTGCTGAGGAATGGCACTGAGCCTGCGATCCTCACAAACTCAAGTTGGTTTTTTTTAGGAAACACAGGCCTGGCTCTAAATGAAAATGAAAATGTTGAAATAAATTAAACCTGGTGCAAAGGCTCTCAATCCTTCCACAAAAAAATGAGGGAGGGGAAAGTAAGGGCATTTTACAAATTGGGAGCCCTATTCCCAAGAAAGGCAGTGACATGGCATGGCCATGTCAGAATCACCTACAGTTCTTTGTCAGAATACCTATGTTCTGGTTTCCCCCACTATCACCTCCAATCAGGTTTTGACTCTGGGTCTGAGGTGAACCCAGGCATCTCTATTTTTTCTAAAGCCTCCACTGGTGATTCTGATGTAAAAACAGAATACCGCTTCTGTGTTTGAGGGACAGCTAATTATTTGGCTGGATCTAGTTCCGAAAGAATGAATTGGAAGGTCTAGCTAGAGGACTCTTTCCATTATTGCAGAGAGAAATGAATGGCATGGGGACAGGGAGTAGACATATTATCAGAGGTGGGGTTCATGGATGGGCCTCAAGCAATTCTTAACTTTGGGGGAGTCAGACCACTTTGAGGGTCTGATTCATGTGTAGTTACTCTCCTCAGAAAAATACTCATAAGCTAATCCCCCAAAAATAATAAATTCATTTATATCAGGAAAAACCACCCCCCACCCTCCAACTCAAATAGATGGATGTTTGTGCTGTTCACACAAACTGTTCCCACAAAATTGAGCATATACTTTCAAGAGAGTCTAGACTCTCTTGAAGTTTTTGCTTTTGTTGTTTTAATTGAATGGATAACTGTCTCACTCATTAAAATAAGGAAAACAAGAGAAGGCAAGATCCCTGGTCTCAGGAAGCTTACAGTCTAGTAACCAGGAGAAAACAAGAAATCAATATACAGAAAAAACAACAACAACAAAAATCAATATACACATAGTAGACGATAATCACAAGAATTGTGGGAAAGGGAGAGTTCTGGAACCGAACATTAATTGCAGAATTTGAACATGCCGAATTGGAGAAGATTCTTAGAAACACCTGGTTGGGCCTGGCGCGGTGGCTCACTCCTGTAATCCCAGCACTTTGGGAGGCTGAGGCGGGCAGAGCACTTGAGGCCAGGAGTTTTGAGACCAGCCTGGCCAACGTGGCGAAACCCCGCCTCTACTGAAAATACAAAAATTAATCGGGCATGGTGGCGGTCGCCTGTAATCCCAACTACTCAGGAGGCTGAGGCGACAGAATCGCTTGAACCCGAGAGGCAGAGGTTACAGTGAGCCGACATTGCGCCACTACTCCAGCCTGGGCGACAGAGCAAGACTCCGTCAAAAAAAAAAAAAAAAAAAAAAAAAAGGAAAAAGGAAAAAAAAGGAATGCCTGCTTGGAGAGACAGCAGTTTAAAGGAGACAGGTGTGGTACGGAAGCCGCCAGAAGAATGGAGGGCAGACTGACAAAGGCGGGTTGATAAAGGAGAGCCCCCTGTGGGAGGCCAGAGAGGCTGTGTTTGGAACCTAGGCTCATCATGAGCCTGAGATAAAAGTGGCATTGATCCATGCTGCTGCAAGAGATCACTGACATGGTGCCATGGGGTCCCATGGTAGGTTGGGGGTCTGGGGTGGGGGAAGCTGTCAAAACGCTGATGAACATAGTTTATGACGGACTCAGACGAGACCCGGGGAGGAAAGCTGCAAGCTGGCGCTGGGAGGGCGGCCTTGGTGTCTGCTGTTCATTGCCAGGGTCAGAAGTTGGCTCTGTGTTTGTTCAACAGGATGGTAAAACAAAAACAAAACAAACAAACAAACAAACAAACGCGGGACAGCGCTGAGTGGAGGAGAACTACATTCAGCCAATGGGCATGAAAACGAATTTTAGCTGCTTTGTGCAAAAACCCTAGGTGTGCGGACGAAAGGGAGCCAGGCAGAAGGTTACAACAGGTCAGGAATAAATAACCACCAGGCGGAGGATCCCAGATTCCGTCCTTCCTTTTGTTGGATGAGGAGTGCCAGGCAAACGCGTCCACAAAGGCTTCGGAAGGAAGCGGCTCGCCTGTCCACACCCGGCTCCTGCCCCGGGTGACTATTAGGGGCCCCCGGGGGTGGCATAAGCCCGAGACCCAGGGGATCAACTCTCCCCGAAGGCCTAGCAGCGGGGACCCCAGAATAAGTCGGGGGCGGGCCCCGGCGCGGCAGGAGGGGGCCGGGCGGGCGGGCGAGCAGATCCCACCCCTTCCTGAAGGAAGCGCCCTCCCCGCCGCGACTGCTGCCGCCGCCGCCACCGCCACCGCCACCGCCGCAGGTCACAGCCCCTCGAGGCGATAGCGGCCCCGCCGCACCAGAGCAGGTAGGCGCGGCGCCCCCTCCCCTGCCCGGGCCAGTCGCGCAGCCAGGGGGCGTCCGGCCCGGCCCAGCGCGCAGCCGGCAGGCGGAGACCGGGGACGGCGGGGGCTGCAGCGCGGCTGGGGCGGCTGGGTCTGCCCGACTGCGGGGCCCTGCTCGGCTGCGGCCCCCTCCCATAGCGTCCTGGGCGCGGGGCCTCGCGCTCCAGCCCTCCGCGGGCGCACGCTTCCCGGCGAGTCCCGGAGTCTGTGCCGGCTCTGCCCCGCGCGCTGCGAACGCCCGAGCCGGCGCGCCTTGGTCCCAGCAGCCGCAGTGCCGCCAGCCCGCTCGCCCGCTCGCCCGCTCGCCCGCTGCGGCCCCGGCCCCGGCCCCGTCCTTTGACAGGTGTCCCCACCCCATCATCTCGTTATTGGGTGGAGTCGGGTGAGAAGCGACCCCAAGTTTGACCTCCCAGTCCCTGCACTTTGCCGTTAGCCAGGTCAGGCTGGCTCGGAAAGCAGGGGATCCGGGAAGGAGGCACTAACTTGCTTTGCCCTGTGTACCGCCCTCCACTCTAAATGCACAGTCTTCTTTCCTTTCCTGGGTGCACACTTGGGAAGAAATGGGAGTTTTGATTTTTCGGCGGGAGGCCGTGGTAGGTGGGTTACCTAGGCTCTTTGGTAATCCGCTGCAATGAAAAGTGATTAGCTTTGGGTTCTGGAGAGAGTCCTTGAGTGGTTTTCCCCTCCTTAAATGAATCAAATGGAGAATGAGAGGGTTTTCCCATTTTAAATTCATACTCCTTTTCTCTCTACTCATTCCTTTCCTCCACCCCTACCCCTGCAGCACTTTATGATGTCCCAAACATTTCACTGATCCTTTTGGTCAGATTTATTCCGGCCACACTGCCTTTCACGGTCGGGCCAGGATTGTGACTGCATGTGGGAACATAGGTAGAATGGAAGTCCATCTTCCCGAGTGAACCCATTCCGATGTCCTACATGCGAGGTCCTATTGGGGAACCAGATATACTAATGCCATGTTGAAAAATAAAACCAAACAGTTATTGGATCTAAAACAATAACAAAGCCTAAATGGCAGGATCAGTTTCTGCTTCTTTCTCTGCTTGAACCAAAGACATTTTAATAGTGCAGGGCTTTACCTCCATTCTGGGCAGCAGTTCATCGAAAGGATAGTTGAGTGTGGATGTATAAACTCCATCGTAGCAGTCATTAAACTGACCTGCTTAAAGTTTTCTATCAAGGAAGAATTGTTAGGCTCATATATGTGACCTATCAAAGAATTTTAGTCTCAGCTCTCATGTATCAAATCCCAAACTTTTTCTTGTATGTGTTCTAGAGACTCCATATTTCCAGGATTAACTATAGTTGTCATCTATTAATGAGCTAGAAATGTGAGTTTAATCTTCAAGGCATAAGCATAGGAATTTTAATGGTGCGTTCTTTATACATTATTTAATAAATGTTGCAAGTCCTCCAAGTTGGAAGCTTACAAACTGGACATGGTAAATAAAAAGGTAAAGAAGTTTTGCTAACAATAATGACTAGTTGATAGATGTTATGACATTCGCAAATATATTAACGTATTTGAAAAACACTTTAATGCATGTTTATTATAATCTGCCATTAGCTGAATGCAATCTGTTTGGATTATTTAAATCGGCATTTAAGTCTTCAGAGCAATTGCTTAATTCATGCATTTCTCACAAATGCCTTTTCCCTGTTGCTTTGTGGGGGAATAATTTGCTCTATGGAGTAATTTTTTGTTGTTGTTGCATGAACACAATAATGCGTTATATTTAGCCTTTGTTGTAGATCTACCACAATCATGTTCACAATGACCTTGCAGGGGTTTTTGTGCTCACCTTACCTGCTTTGCAGTTGTCAAGAGGGAAGGCCCTTTGCTTTACACTATCTTCCTGCGTTGTCTCCCTTGTGACCCACACCTCTTTAGTACAGTGGGTCAGATTAGCAAGGCAGCCTGGAGTCATGAGAGAGGAAAAACTAGCTGGCCCCTGCAATCTCAGCCATTTGGTTTCACTGTAATCTGGCCATTTGGGATCAGTTCAGTAACCAATTAAGCAAAACAAACACTGACAAGATAATGTATTACTTCTCAGTCATCCGCTTTCACAGAAGAATCGGTAGCGCTCAGAATCAGCACTACAGTGTGATTAGGTTCTGGTTAGGGTCAAATGATATGTATGCTGAAGTTCCCAAAACATTGTACAAAGTCCAAGTGTTATTGAATCTGGATCTAAGTTCATGAAAAGAGTAGGACTAGACACAGGTGTGTAATAAGTGTGTCCCTACTTTTTTGTTTGTTTTTGAGACAGAGTCTCACTCTCTCACCCAGGCTGGAGTGCAGTGGCACAATCTCAGCTCACTGCAACTTCTGCCTCCCGGGTTCAAGTGATTCTCCTGCCTCAGTCTCCCAAGTAGCTGGGATTACAGGCGTCCGCCACCATGCCTGACTTTTTTTGTTTGTTTGTTCTTCTTTTTTTTTGTTTGTTTGTTTGTTCTTCTTTTTTTTTTTTTTTTGTATTTTTAGTAGAGATGGAGTTTCACCATGTTGGTCAGGCTGGTCTTGAATTCCTGACCTCAATGGAACCACCCACCCTGGCCCCCCAAAGTGCTGGGAATACAGCCATGAGCCACCGTGCCCAGCCCCTGTCACACACGTCCCTGTGAAGAGAGTCCACCAACAGGCTTTGTGTGAGCAACAAGGCTGTTTATTTCACCTGGGTGCAGATGGGCTGAGTCCGAAAAAGGAGTCAGCAAAGGGTGGTGGGATTGTCATTAGTTCTTACAGGTTTTGGGATAGGTGGTGGAGTTAGGAGCAATGTTTTGTGGGCAGGGGGTGTATCTCACAAAGTACATTCTCAAGGGTGGGGAGAATTACAAAGAACCTTCTTAAGAGTGGGGGAGTGCAAAGAACCTTCTTAAGGGTGGGGGAGATTGCAAAGTACATTGATCAGTTAGGGTGGGGCAAAAATAAATCACAATGGTGGAATGTCATCAGTTAAGGCTATTTTCACTTCTTTTGTGGATCTTCAGTTGCTTCAGGCCATCTGGATGTATACGTGCAGGTCACAGGGGATAAGATGGCTTAGCTTGGACTCAGAGGCCTGACAGCCCTTACTTATTTTAACTATAAATTTTTACTCCTGGAGCTGATGGTGCCATGTATCCTTATATTTTTTCATAGTTGTTTAACTATTTTCGAACTTATTCATAAATTATTGGAACTTTAAGTTATTGTTATCACCAAATATCATTTCCTGGTATGTTTAAATTTTTTTTTTTTTCTGGTGTGTTTAGATTTTGAAAGACAACTTGTGGCAATGGAAAATCAATCATCATGCAAAGAGATTTTAGATCAGCTATTTGGAATATTTTGAGATAATTGTGAAATCTTTGGCAGTAGCCTTCAAATTCAGCCCCAAACTGTTCTGAGTCAACCCAGCTCTGGTAGGTAGGGCTTGAAGCTCTTTTACCAAGTGAGAAATGAATATTTTCCTTTTTGGCATCTATAAACAGCCTGTTCCAGATCAGTGCTGTCCAAAAGAACTTTCTGCACTGATGGATGTGTTCTATAATCTGTCCAGTATGATAGCCATGAGCCACATGTGGCTATTGAACACCTGAAACGTGGGCTAGTGTAATTGAGGAACTGAATTTTAAATTTTATTTAGCTTTAATTAATTTAAATAGCCACATGGGGCTAGTGGCTACCATATTGGACAGTATCGTTCTAAATTTTCTCCCCACATTTCCTAGAGAGATAGCACTTAAGGGCAATTATCTTTTAATTAGAAAAAAATAGTGGCAGTTGGCATTGATAATACCAGAATTGAGATTTGACTTCATAATCCTATTGCTATGAAAAACCACTTGTGAGGCCACATGCAGTGTCTCACGCTTGTAATCCCAGCACTTCGGGAGGCTGAGGCGGGTGGATCATGAGGTCAGGAGTTCGAGACCAGCCTGTCCAATACAGTAAAACCCGTCTCTACCAAAGATACAAAAAAAATTAGCTGGGCATGATGGCAGGCACCTGTAATCCAAGCTACTTGGGAGGGTGAGACAGGAGAATGCTTGGACCCGGGAGGCGGAGGTTGCAGTGAGCCAAGATCATGCCACTGCACTCCAGCCTGGGTGACAGAGCTAGACTCCATATCAAAAAAAAAAAAAAAAAAAAAAAAGAAGAGGAAGAAGAAAAGAAAAACCACTTGCACTTGCTCTGAAGAAGATATTTTGTGGTGAAGTTCAACTCTACTCTAAAAACAGTTTCTCTTTTTAATTTCTATATGTCTGCTAGCCCCAATAATAAGCATCACCCAGAGTTGTTTAGATGCTTGGCCCCTCATGTTAATGTTCATGAACTGGAGCTTATTTGCTCTTTTGCACATTATAGATCATGTATTCTTAGAGTCAGTTTCTTTACGTTTCAATTTTTCAAGGGAGAGGAGATTCAGGGAAAGGTAGGAAGTAGGTAGTGATGCACATCTCTCGCGTTCTTCCCTTGATTACAATCACAGAGACCCTGTGAAAAGTCTGACAAATGGGTACTCCTGGCTCCAGGAGCAGCTGAAGTCTCTGCCTCTGTTGGGCCCTTCTTGTCTGGTTTTTTCCTCTTGGGTTTCAAACCCAGATCCTCTTGCTCAAGTCCAGCCTGTGGAGATTACCAAATCCACTTAAGGTATAACCTACCATTATTTTTATGGGATTTGATTTAGCATCAACCATGTTGTTTCCATTTTTAAACTAATTTGCTCTGATTAAAGCCATTATTTTGATCATGGAGAGGGACATGTTGTTAATTAGACTGTTTTACAAGACGCTGCCTCTCATGTTTCTTGGGTGAGTGATGCCCCTCACCCAGCATAGGTATCTAGGGTACTTCTCTCCAGGCCAGAGCTCAGGGTCCTGGGGGTTCCCCTCCTCTGGAAGGGACTCTCCCTCAATCAACTATTTAAACATTTATTGACTGTGTTTGTGTCAACTAAAGTATAGATTGAAATAACCCCCAGATTTTCCCTGTCTTGAAGGTATTAACACCCCGTGATAACATTTCCCAGATTAGTGTCCATCCCATAGGGTGATGGGGATGCTTGAATAAATGCTCCATGTATTCTTTTTTATTTATTTATTTTGGAGATTTACAATGCACAATAGCATGGTAAAGCCTCTGAGATGAGATACATATACTTATTTAACTTTTTATTGTTAGTGTTTTCTGTTCTTTTCTTTCCTCTTTTAGTAGAGACAGAGCCAGGCCAGGTGCGGTGGCTCACGCCTATAATCCCAGCACTTTGGGAGGCCGAGGCGGGTGGATCACAAGGTCAGGAGATTGAGACCATCCTGGTGAACATGGTGAAACCCCGTCTCTACTAAAAGTACAAAAAAATTAGCCATGCGTGGTGGTGGGTGCCTGTAGTCCGAGCTACTCGGGAGACTGAGGCAGGAGAATGGCATGAACCCGGGGGGCGGAGCTTGCAGTGAGCGGAGATCGCGCCACTGCACTCCAGCCTGGGCGACAGAGTGAGACTCTGTCTCAAAAAAAAACAAATAGAGACAGAGTCTCACTCTGTCACCCAGGCTACAGTGCTGTGATATGATCATATCTCACTGCATTCTTGAACTCCTGGCCTCAAGGGATCCTCCCACCTCAGTCCCCCAACAGCCCCCCAAGTAGCTGGGATCACAGGCGTGTGCCACCATGCCTGGCTGTTAGTGTTTTCAAAACAATTTTTCTTACAACACTTACTGTAGTATTTTTCAAATTACGTTTCTTGGGTCATAAAATCAATTGAACAGGTTAGGATCAGCATTTTTCTTGATGAAATAAAATGTGTAATAGAAGTGGTCACTGTGCATCCTTCTTAGTGAGGGTTACTAGTGTTTGATGAAACTTTGGCTCCTCCATGTATAACAAGTACCAGGCCACAAGGCAGTGGAGAGTAGTGGTTAAGAGCACTAGAGAGGCCAGGCACATTGGCTCACGCCTTAATCCCAACACTTTGGGAGGCTGAGGCAGGTGGATCACTTGAGGTCAGGAGTTCAAGACCAGCCTGGCCAACATGGCAAAATCCCATCTCTACTAAAAATACAATATTTGCCAGGCGTGGTGATGTGTGCCTGTTATCCCTCCTCCAAGGAAAAAAACAAAAAAAACAAAAAAACAAAACACTAGAAAAACAGGGCCCCGAACCCTTAGGTTCAAATCCTAACTCTGCGTCACTCAGTCCATGTGTAATAAGCAGCATATATGCATATTTATTATTTGCATTATTATTACTTAAGTGTATATGTGTATACTGGTTCATGATGTAAAATATTGCCTATGAAACTAGGCTTGGGATCCACTTCAGGAAACACTGACCTAAGACAAAAATAATAGCTAACAGTGAGTAACATTATTGCGTGCTTACCAAGTCCTCCATGCTGAATGCTTTGCGTCTGTTATCTTGTCTCTCACAACAGTCCTTTGATGTAGGTATTGCCATTATCCTGCAGTACCTACATCCCAGTAAGTAGTGAAGGCAAAATAGGAACCCAGGCAGTCTGGTGACGGCCCAAGCGTTCAACCACCTCACCTCCCATCTTACCATGTGATAGTGATACATAGATGGACATCTACAAAACTGTGAGGTTCAAAAATTGTAGAGCATTGTACAAGTACAGAAATAAGCTGATGCCAGTTATTTTCTGTATAAGAGGAGGCCTGATGGGTGACAGGGGAGTCACTTGCACATTTAGGCAGGAAGAGACCTCACTGCTGCCTGCCTGTGGTCTCTGAAGGTTAATGTCCTTGAAAAAGCAGCCGTATGCCCAAAGAAATGTGCTTGTCCCAGAGACTGACTACAGATTGTGTCTCCAGAGCTGTCTTCCTTCCCTCCTAACCACTTCCTAACTTCTGCACACATTTGTTTGTACAAATAGGACAAATGGTCTAAATAGATACGTCCATCTTATAAATCTACTACTATTTACTATATCCTAAGTTGTCTTTTCAAAATCACCTCCTGCCCACAAGTGCCTCGTGACATAGTGTTCATAAAATAAATAGAAAACAATGTTGTTTTAAGAATTTCACATGACAAGAGAAGTCTTGAAAGTGAGGCTGGAAATATTTTTTCTCCAGTGCAATCTAGAAAGTAAAACTGATTTCATTTTGGAAGTAGATTTCAGTTTTCCTTAAAGGTCAAACTTAATGTAATTGGATCACTTGAAGTCCATAAACTTTGTCAGGTAGACTAGAAGAGGCAACAGCTTGCCATTATGCTTACTTTCCTTTAAAAAGCACAGAAGCTGTGTCTAACATGTGAAAAATTCTAAAGCTATTCAGATTTTGTTCAAGGCTGTAGAATCGTCCATCTCTGAGGACAGTGATCCAGACTCTATCTGTGGAATACAAAGGAGCAAGATGAACTGCCTTTGAGAAAACATTGAGAGTTAGGTAATACTTTTAGACAAGTGTAGACAAAGCTTAAGAAGTAACTGTGCTTAACTATGGCAGTATAGGAAATTAGCCCATTGTTTAAATGATGTTATTTAACTCTGAAGCAATTATAATGAATTATAATGACAATCAACTGAATATAAACATAAAAATCTCCAAAAATAGCATAGCTTTACTATTCATCAAACATTTCATTTATTAACAAAGTAGATTTCTTACTCTTTTTTTACACTTATGATGACTTGAATGCCAAAGAAATATTTAAATGGCAATAAGTGGAAGTTTTAAAGCATAAATTAAAACTATGTAGCTAAAATTAACATTATGTATTTTTTAAACTGTGCTGGTTGATAAAATAGTCTTTCAAGTTATTTTCATTCTGTTGATTCATGAGTGAATAGTGTTAATTAAGAAATGTTGATACCATTGTAATGCAATCCAAATAGAAATAGTATTTTTTTTTTACTGAACTTGGAGTATTTGCAAGTTAAAATTAGAATTCTGTAATATAATCATCCTGGAATTTCTAATGGAAATATATCTCCTGGAATTTCTCCTGGAATTTCTAAACTCTAGTTTGCACTAAAACTTAAAGTATATTTATATAGAAACACTGATAACTAAAATATACCTATATGTAGTAGCAGGAATATTAACTTGTGGGTGACATTTTTTTCTGCCTTTGTGGTAGTATGTTCCCACATACCATAGACTTCAAATGTATGGCATTTTGAAACATTTTCCAGTCTTGTCATTGACAGCACAGTGTTCACAAAAACCATATTTATCTCCTGTATTTTTAGCAGCTAATAGAATTGTTCTTGAGAAAGCTGATTATCTTTTCTATGACATTTTGATTGGTGTTTCCCCATTTTAATTTCAGCTTACATGTGGCATAAAATTGATTTATATGAAAAGGAGTGGCTTGCCATTTTATAACAAAATTTTCATTGTATATGTATGCACATAAAAATAAAGACGAAAATTCTCCATTAACTGATTCGCAGAACGATATAGTTATGATCAAATAGTGGCACATCGTGATCTTTTAAGATCAAGCCACTGACCCAAATCACTTACAGAGCCATAAATGTAGCAATTCAGAAATGTTGCTTTTTATTAGCTATCGGACAATATTTGTGAATTCCCTAGCACAGACTCTGGCTCAAAGTAACTTTTTTTTTCACTCTTCTTTCTTGTTCATAACACAGGTTCTAACTTATTTTATCACATGGGAAATTAAAGAGGATTGTTCTGGATGATAACTGCTCCCCTGTTCAGTGTCTCAGAGCTAGAAAATGCCTTTGGAAGGCACGCAATTTATTTCTTAGAGTCTTGGCTTGACCACAGCCATCACGGAAGGATGAGACTCCATTCCACTTTGGCCTATGAATGTTTTATATTAGTTCTCGACATAATGTTTGCCCAGGCCAACTTAACATGACTCTGATGTTGTACCTTAAGGCTTACTTTAGTTTCATCTGGCTTCTAGTTTGCTTGCTTGTTGCAATATTTACCTTGCCTTTCCAAATAAATCATTATCTCTTTGTGTTTAGAAATTTTATTAAGTAAATGTTTTTGTCTTAGGGCATTTGATGGTTTTTCGATAGGAGTCAGCTATTTTGTAAATAAAGTCCAATTGGAACACAGCCATACCCATTGTTTACATGTTACCTGTGATTGCCACTACATGGACACTGAAGAGTTGAGTAACTGGAACAGAGATCATGTGACCCATAAAGGTGACAATACACTGGCTAGCCTGTTATTGACTGAATTTTTAATTTTGATTTATTCAAATTTTAATAGCCTCTGTGGCTACTGGACAGCAGTTTCAGATGGAACACAAAGGTGTGCTTTCCTCCAGGCCAGTTAACTATGTGATTTGGCTTCTTGTGCTGCCCTAAGATGCAGCACGCTTCCACTGGGTTCTTCAGACAGACCATTGACCTTTGCCCATGGCTGGCCTGGGCAGACCCTGGAGTGAAGAAGTTCTTGATGAGGTGCTGCCTTGGACAGCACCACAAACCCGGAAGAGATGGCAAGCGAGGCAGGGGGCAGAGGTTCTCAACCATGGCTACACAGTAAAATCATCTGAAGAACTCTACAATTCCAGCTGCGCCCCAAATCTATTAAACCAGAATCTCTGGGTGGGTCAGGGAGCTCAGACACCAAATTTTTTTTTTAAAGCTTCCCAAGTGGTTTCATTGTGCTCTACTGGCTGGGCAACATCACAGGTGAGCAAGGTAGCCCGTGTACGTCAGAATTCCACCATATCATCACAGGCATGCGTATGGGCAGATGGGCAGGGAAATGGACACATGAAGGCCAGTGGACCCCTAGCTTAGCTTAACAGGAAGGCTGTGGTGGGGACTGAGCTGTTTTCCCACCTGGTTTCTCTAGCACCAGGGCCTATTTGCTCAGTAGGGCCAAAGTGTAGATTTGTGTGTGACAGGGGTGAGCTTCAAAGAAGGAAAAATGTAGGATCTTCCAACTCACACATCCAGTGCTTTCCACTTATATATTCAAAAACATTTATAGAACATGTTTTAATCCATTTTTGTGTTGCTATAAAGGAATACCCGAGGCTGGGTAATTTATAAAGAAAAGAGGTTTATTTGGCTCCTAGTTCTGCAGGCTGTACGAGAAGCATGGCGCCAGTATCTGGTTCTGGTGCGGGCTTCAGGCTGTTTCCACTCATGGTGGAAGGTGTGGGGGAGCCAGTATGTGCAGAAATCACATACCGAGAGAGGAGGCAACCAGAGAGAAGGAAAGGAGGGGCCAGGCTCTTTTTAACAGCCAGCTTTCTTGGGAACTCGTAGAGTGAAAACTTACTACTGTGAGGATGCTACCAAGACATTTATGAAGGATCAGCCCCCATTACCTAAACCCCTCCCATTAGTCCCCACCACTAACATTGGGTATCAAATTTCAACATGAGGTTTGGAGGGATCAAATATCCAAACTATACCAGAGTGCCTACTGCATGTTTAAGATATGCCACACTTATTCAGTCTAGTGGGGTGACCGCTATGTAAACATTTACCATACAGTGGAGTAAGCATGCTAATTGAGAGGCATCCTAGGGTACCATGAGAACACGAGGGGCAGCCGCCCTGGATAAAGGGAGAGACATCATGTCATGCTTTCCAGAGGTGGTGACACCCAAGCTGAGTCTTTTAGGATCAAAAAGAGTGGTCACGTGAAAAGGGGAAAATAAAAAGCAGATGCACACTGAGATGAGGCCGTGGCTGACTTTTCTGTCCCTCTAAGTCTGAACACTATAAGATAGCTCCTTCCTAAGGAAGACTCTCCCTGCTATTTTAGCAAACCTCATGGAGTGTCCTTATTTTAACTGGCCTTTACGATTTACTCATTCATTCATTCATTCAAATATGATTTACTGAAGCATTGATATGTGTAGACATAATCTAGGTATTGGTGGTAGAGCGCTGAACAAAATGGACATTTCTGTCCTCGGGGAGCTTTATATTATAGTGGAGAAGACAGACCGTAGAAAAATAAATAGTATAGTGTATGCTGTATGTGCTATGGAGAAAATAAGTCATGGTAAAGAATTTAGGGTTGCTGGAGAATGTACTCTAAGTCTCATTGCTGAATGAGGCAACCCCCTTCCACCCTTTCTCATCCCAACTCTTCATTCAGCTCCCAGTCACTCCTGTTTATTTCTTAAAGAACTGACGATCTGGCTCCATGTCTTCCTGTACCTCCCTTTCTCCCCCAACTCTTGCAGTAACCTATGGCAATGACATCATCCTAGAGGGTCTGACCGATGAATTCAGCCTCAAACTCCATTGGACCTTCTTAGCATCTTCACCCCCACTAAACCATACCTACTCACTCTCAACCCTCCACCCAAACTCTTGTCTGGCTGCTATTTTTTTCACCTCAGAAATCTTAACCCCACTATCCCATTCTCTGAACATAACTGTGCATCCTTCCAGCTCTTTCATACCCTACTTCCTCAATCTCTTTTTTCATTGAGACGTCTAGTCTCTTGACTTCCCTCAGCTGCCCAAACTCTTTCTTATATATTCATCTGTATCTCTGTTTTCACAGGCTATAAAGAACTGCCCAACAGTGGGTAATTTATCAAGGAAAGAGATTTCTTTGACTCATAGTTCTGCTTGGCTGGGGAGGCCTCAGTAAACTTAAAATCATGGCAGAAGGGGAAGCAGGCACGTCTTACATGGTGGCAGGTGAGAGAGCGAGAGAGTTTATGAGAGAGAGCATGTGAAGGTGGAACTGTTAAACACATATAAAACCATCAGATATTGTGAGAACTCACTCACTACCATGAGAACAGCATGGGGGAACTGCGCTCTTGATCTAATCACCTCCCACCAGGCCCCTCCCCCAACACATGGGGATTATGGGGATTACAACTCTAGATGAGATTTGGGTGGGGACACAGAGCTAAACCATATCAGCCTCCTTTCCTCAGAGGATATGATATCCATTTTTCTTTGTGTTGAAGACCAGTGCATCACCTGAACCTCTAATACCATATCCTCTCACCTCCTTTGGGTCCGGGGCTTTTGCTCTATTATTATATTCCTCTCTTCTGTGGTCCTGTACCTCTCTCTGCTCTTTGCTAGCTCCTTCCCATCAGACAAGCATTTGCAAGTTTCTTGCATTCTAAAAAATAATTCTCCTGGGTTAAATAAATTAAGGTAGATCTCTACAATAGAATACTATACAGTCATCTGAAGTATTGACGGAGTTGTATGTATCTACAATAAAGAGACGATTACAAAAAGAAGTGAAAAAGTTTAAAGAGCTTTGTTAAGTGATTTCCTTTTTAAATTTTATTTACTTACATGTTTAATCCTTACTTGTAGTAAAATCCACATAACAGAATTGACCACCTTCACTATTTTCAAGTGTACAGTTCAGTAGTCCTAAGTATATTAACATTGCTATACATCCAATCTCCAAAACTTCTTTCGTCTTATAGAACTGAAACTCTATACCCATTAAACAACTCCCTATATCCTTCTACCCCTAGCCCCTGGCAACCATTGTTCTACTTTTCTCTATGAATTTAATTTCTCTAGATACCTCATGTAAGTGGAATCATAAGGTATAGTATTTGTCTTTTTGTGGCTGGCTTATTTCACCTAGCATAATGTCCTCATGATTCATCCATGTTATAGTATGTGTCATAATTTCTTTCATTTTTTAAGGCTGAATAATATTCCATAGTATATATACCACATTTTAAATCATTTTATTTTTGAAGAAAAATATGTTTGTTAGTATATGTAAATGTATATATTCATATGAATATATTACATGCAAACATGCACACATATATATTTGTGCAAAGGATTGCACATCAAATGTAACAGTGGTTATCTCTAAATTGGGGATTGTTTTTTAGTACTTCCCATCTTCTTCTTTATCACCATCTCTACCTTGTGAAGTATTTCCAATGAACACATTTTCCTGTAGTGAAAGCCAAATGAGACTACCCCTCCATGGGTCTTCATTGGCTGCAACGCCATTACCCCCGGGATGGGTCACTTGCCCACCTCTCTAGCTCACCTGTCACCACTCTCTGCCTTACTCATGATTCCCTGAGCGTCACAAACTCTGTTTCCTGCACACACAAGTGGTTGGGTGCCTTGTAGCCCTGCCCATGCCCTGGTATCTGCATGCAGTGCTTCCTTACCAGCTTAAAGCCTTCACATCCCTGAAGATCCAGCCCAGGGCCATTGCCTCCTCGCTTGCCCACCACCTGCCCCAGTGCTGGGTTAGTTTCCTCTCTTTGGAGCTCCCTGGTTTCCTGTACCAATTTCCAGCTGCTGCACTTGTTTCCTAATTAATTATCTATGAGTTGCATGGGAGTGGGACTGTGTCTTCGTATTCACACCATCTAGCACAGAGCCCAGCCAACAAGCTCAGCAATTTGGGGAGCCACTTTTGGTTGAGAGGGACTGAATTGCAGCATGCTCAGAAAGGCAGCTGGGAAAGGAGACGGAAGACTTGCTCTGGGGCCCTTCATTCCACAACACCCTGCTGCCCCTTGCATGAACAATGTAAATATTTTAAAATGTATTACATTTTATTAAAAATAAATGAGATGTTATTGAAAATAAATTTGATATTTAAATGATTGAAAAACTACGTTTTAATTTTTTAAGTAATTTCAGCTGTTTAGGAGGTACATGTCCAAGTTTGTTACCTAAATATATTGCATGATACTGAAGTTTGGGATACAATTGTTCTCATCATCCAGTTAGTAAGCATAGTACCCAATAGTTAGTTTTTCAGTCCTTGCTATCCTCCCTCCCCTCTCTGGCAGTCCTCATGTTTATGTCCATGAGTACCCATTGTTTAGCTCCCACTTATGAGAATATATGGTATTTGTTTTTCTGTTTCTTCATTAATTCACTGAGGATAATGGCCTCCAGCTGCATCCATGTTGTTGCAAAGGACATGATTTCATTCTTTTTTATGACTGTATAGTATTCCATGGGGTATATGTACCACATTTTCTTTAACCAGTTCCCCACTGATGGGTACCTAGGTTGATTCCATGTCTTTGCTATTGTGAATAGTGCTGTGATGAACATGAGTGCATGTGTCTTTTTGGTAGAAAGATATATTTTCTTTTGGCTATATATCCAATAAGAGGACTGCTGGGTTGAATGGCAGTTCTGTTTCAAGTTCTTTGAGAAATCTCCAAACTGCTTTCCACTGTGACTGGACTAATTTATATTCCCACCAACAGTTCCTAAGCATTCCCTTTTTTCTGCAGCCTTGCCAACATTTGTTGTTTTTGGACATTTTGGTAATAGCCATTCTGACTGGTGGGAGATGGTATCACATCGTGGTTTTGATTTGCATTTCTCTGATAATTAAACCTTTTTTTTTTTTTAATTTATTTTTTGAGACAGAGTCTCGCTGCAACGCCCAGGCTGGAGTGAAATGGCACAATCTCAGCTCCCTGTAACCTCTGCCTCCCTGGTTCAAGCTATTCTCCTGCCCCAGTCTCCCAAGTAGCTGGGACTACAGGCACGTGCCACCATGTCCAGCTGATTTTAGTATTTTTAGTAGAGATGGGGTTTCACCATATTGGCCAGACTGGTCTTGAACTCCTGACCTCAAGTGATCCACCCACCTTGGCCTCCCAAAGTGCTGGTATTACAGGCATGAGCCACTGCACACAACTGATTAAACCTTTTTTCTTTTTCTCATGTTTGTTGGCTGCTTGTATGTCTTTTTTTGAGAAGTGTCTGTTCCTGTCGTTTGCTCATTTTTTATTTGGGTTATTGTTTTTTGCTTGCTTGTTTCTTATAAATTCTGGATATTAGACCTTAGTTGCATGCATAGTTTACCAACATTTTCTTCTTCCATTCTGTAGGTTGTCTGTTTACTTTGTTGATAGTTCCTTTGCTGTGCAGAAACTCTTTAGCTTAATTAGGTCCCACTTGTCAATTTTTGTTTTTGTTGCAATTGCTTTTGAGAACTAAGTCATAAATTCTTTTCCAAGGTGTTCCTGAATGGTGTTTCCTAGGTTTTCTTCTAGGATTCTTGTAGTTTGAAATCTTACATTTAAATATTTAATCCATCTTGGTTAATTTTTGTATATGGTAAAAGGTAGAAGTCCATTTTTATTTTATTTTATTTATTTATTTATTTATTTTTGAGACGGAGTCTTACTCTGTTGCCCAGGCTGGAGTGCAGTGATGCAATCTTGGCTCACTGCAACCTCCACCTCCCGGGTTCACACTTGGGAGGCTTCCAAGTAGCTGGGACAACAGGCACCCGCCAGCACGCCTGGCTAATTTTTTGTATTTTTAGTATAGACGAGATTTCATTGTGTTAGCCAGGATGATCTCGATCTCCTGACCTCATAATCTGCCCGCCTCAGCCTCCCAAAGTGCTGAGATTACAGACTTGAGCCACTGCACCTGGCCCCAGTTTTATAGTTTTATTTTTCTGCATATGGCTAGCCAGCCATCCCAACACCATTTACTGAGTAGGGAGTCCTTTCCCCATTGCTTATTTTTTGTCAATTTTGTCAAAGATCAGATGGCTGCTGGTGTGTGGCATTAATTCTGGGTTTATTCTGTTCCACTAGTCTGTCTGTTTTTTTACTAGTATTATGCTGTTTTGGTTACTGTAATCTTATAGTATAGTCCGAAGTTGGGTAATGTGATACCTCTGGTTTTGTTCTTTATGCTTAGGATTGCTTTGACTATTCCAGCTCTTGTTTGGCTCCATGTGAATTTTAGAATAGGTTTTTTTCTAGTTCTGTGGGAAATGACATTGGTAGTTTAATAGGAATAGTGTTGAATTTGTAGATTGTTTTAGGAAGAACAGCCATTTTAATAATATTGATTCTTCCAATCTGTGAGCATAGAATGTTTCCATTCGGTTGTGTCATTTGTAATTTCTTTCAGCAGTATTTTGTAGTTCTCCTTGCAGAGATCTTTCACTTCCTTGGTTAGATATATTCCTAGATTTTTTTGTTTTGTTTTGTTTTTTTGCAGCTGTTGCAAATGGGATTGTGTTCTTGATTTGGCTCTTAGCTTTTTTTTTCTTTTTTTCTTTTTTTGAGACAGAGTCTTGCTCTGTCATCCAGGCTGGAGTGCAATGGCACAATCTCAGCTCACTGCAACCTCCGCCTCCTGGGTTCAAGCAATTCCCATGCCTCAACCCCCCAAGTAGCTGGGAGGTGTGTACCACCATGCCCAGCTAATTTTTGTACTTTTAGTAGAGATAGGGTTTTGCCATGTTGGCCAGGCCGTTCTCAAACTCCTGGCCTTAAGTGATCTGCCAGCCTCAGCCTCCCAATGTACTGGGATTACAGGCATTAGCCACTGTACCTGGCCAAGTTTATAGGATTTTCTAAGTATAGATTCATACCATCCACAAAGAGAGATAGTTTGACTTTTTCTTTTCCTATTTATTATTTTCTTTCCCTTGCCTGATTACTGTGGCAAAGATTTCCAGTACTGTGTCAAATGGGAGTGGTGAGAGTGGGCATCCTTGTCTTGCTGCAGTTCTCAAGGGGAACGCTCCCAGGTTTTGCCCATTCAGTATAATGTTGGCTGTAGGTTTATCCTAGATGGCTCTTATTATTTTGAGGTATGTTCCTTCAATGCCTAGCTTCTTGATTTTTATCATGAAAGAATGTTGGATTGTATTGAAAGCTTTTTCCACATCTGTTGAGATGATCATATGGTTTTTGTTTTTAATTCTGTTTATGTTGTGAATCACATTTACTGATTTGCATATGTTGAACCAGCCTTGCATTCCAGAAGTGAAGCCTACGCGATCATGGGGAGTTAACTTTTTGATGTGCTGCTGGATTCGATTTGCTGGTATTTTGTTGAGGACTTTTGTGTCTGTGTTCATCAGGGATATTGGCCTGTAGTTTTCTTTTTTTGTGGCATCTTTACCAGATTTTGTTATCAAGGTGATGCTGGCTTCATAGAATGAGTGAGGGAGGAGTCCCTCCTCCTTGATTTTTTGACTAGTTCCAGTAGAATTGGTACCAGCTCTTTCTTGTACATCTGGTAGAATTTGGCTGTGAATACATCTGGTCTGGGGCTTTTTTGATCGGTAGATTTTTTTTTTTAATTACTGCTTCAATTTCAGAACTTGATATTGGTCTCTCCAGAGTTTCACTTCCTGATTCAATCTTGGAAGCCTGAAAAAAAACACTACATTTCAATCTTTTTTTTTTTTTTTTTTTGAGGCATAGTCTTACTCTGTCACCCAGACTGGAGTACAGTGGTACAAACATGGCTCACTGCAGCCTCGACCTGCCTTGCTCAAGCCATCATCCCACCTCAGTCTCCCAAGTAGCTGGGACCACAGGTGTTCACCTTCACACTTGGCTAATTTTTGTATATTTTTGTAGAGTTGAGGTTTTGCCATGTTGCCCAGGCTGGTCTCAAACCCCTGGGCTCAAGGAATCCACCTGCCTGGGCCTCCCAAAGTGCTGGGATTACAGGCATAAGCCACTGTGCTCGGCCCTACATTTCAATCTTAATGATACTGGTCAATTCTGGTGCTTATGCTGGGTCGGGTGGGCAGGGCCTTCTATTGTGTTGGGCCCATCAGGTGTGTTCAATAAATATCTGTTAACTTCCTTAATAACCCTGCTAGTTCCCTATGATCAAACTTCTCTTCCTTAAATTCATCCACTTTGACAGGCTGGGACAAGAAGTATTTAAGGGCAAAGGAGGCCTCTATTATCATCCTCCAAGTCATGCGATAGTGACTAGCTGCTCACACTTACATGTATGTTTGACCTCGAACAGGACCTTTATGGGAAATAAAAAGAAATCAAAAGATCTGCTACTGACATGGCACCTACAGTGTTTAAGCACCTTAGTAAGTGAAAACTTAATGAATATTTGCTGCACTTGATGTTGCCAGCTACGTCTGGTGAGGGGCAGTTAATATCCAATCGTTCGTAATAGTGGTTCACACTGACAAACTCAGAAAGGCCATCAAAATTTGATAAAACAAATCTTGCAAGATGGTGTAGTTAGGTAGTTTGAGAACATTTTCTGATGTATCAAAGGAAGATCTGTAGGCCTCCCTTAAGGGGCATTGAAGGGATAGAAGGAAAAATAGAAAACAGTTTTAATTACTGTAGAAGTGAACTGACTGGAGTGGTCTTCAGCTTCTCAGCCCACAAGGGTTTCTCTTGATTTTCCTTGAAAGAAGTGGCCCTATGTGAATGATTTACCTAGAGCATCTGAAATAATTTTAGGAAAAAGGCCGGGCGCGGTGGCTCAAGCCTGTAATCCCAGCACTTTGGGAGGCCGAGGCGGGCGGATCACGAGGTCAGGAGATCGAGACCATCCTGGCTAACATGGTGAAACCCCGTCTCTACTAAAAATACAAAAAACTAGCCGGGCGTGGTGGCGGGCGCCTGTAGTCCCAGCTACTCGGAGGCTGAGGCAGGAGAATGGCCTGAACCTGGGAGGCGGAGCTTGCAGTGAGCCGAGATCGCGCCACTGCACTCCAGCCTGGGTGACACAGCGCGAGACTCCGTCTCAAAAAAAAAAAAAAAAATTTTAGGAAAAATATTGATTGATGACAGGACATTTCATGTTTGAAATGATACATTTTTTAGCTCTTGAATGAGTATGTGGTATATTGGCATAGGTAACCTGTACTCTTTGCACCAGAGTCACAGCCTCTTTATTCAACGTTGTCTTCATCCAAGATCAGGCCCTTTTTGTAGAAATCTGGCTAGTTAGTTCTGTTTTTTATATTGTTGTTTTCTTTCATTTTTGTCTAGTAGGCCAGAAAAAGAAGTAACAACGTTACTTGGAATAAGCATTAGACTTGCAGATGTAATATCAGCATTCAAGTCCTGGCCTAATCACCTGCTATATTGGCTGTGTGTTTGGATAAGTTATTTATTTAAGCTTAGATTTCCATTTTTCAGCAGTAAAATGTGGATATACTTGTCTTTCTGGCTCTCTAAACTGTATGTGGTTGAAAGTAGGGATCATGGCTCATCCACCATTGGAAACTCAATATATGGGATAGATCCTTGCAAGTAAGAACTCTGTAAATATTTGTTGAACAAGTAAGATTGATCTTAACTACTTTACCGGTTGTTTTGAAGAGGAAGTAGAATGAGAAATAGCAGAGTGTAGTGTTAAGAGCACAGGTCCTGGAGTTAGACCCCCTGGGCCCAATTCTGGTTCCAGCATTGCCAGCAATGTGATGTTGGACAGGTTATTACTTTTGTGCATCTGTAAAAGTGGATCCTAGTACCTACCTCCTAGGGTTGTTGTATTAGTTGTGCCTGGCACATAGTAAGTGATATATATATAACAGTCATTAATATAGTGCATGAAACGTTTTGCAAAGTGCTATTCACATAAAGGTAATATTTATTCCATGTGGTCTTGCCACTACTGGACACACCGTGAAGTACTTTCAGTACTGTGTCTTTCCCAGTCTTAACTAGTGGTAATTCCTTTCAGTTTCACATTTTCTTCAGTCCAGCTAGTGTGTCTTTCACCTGGATCCATTTAATGACACTGATGATCACCTTGATGCAAAGTATGAGGTTCCAAGAAGGACTGAGCTTGAACTGACCTGCCTGAAACTTCTACCTACTCTCTTCTTCCACCACTTGCTATTTAGAAATAAGTCTGATAATGCCATGCATTACAAATGTTTAAGACAATGTTAAATAACCATGGTTTGATGTGTGAAAACCCTGCAGTAGTTTCCACACTGGTTTCCCTACCGCCTGTCTTTTGGCCACTGGAGCCTCGTGCGTAGGTCCTGCTTACCTCATCTTCCCTAAACTTCACTTTCACAAGGTCTCCCTGCATCCGGGAGCCCTCTTGAGTGACTACTTGTTTACAGGACCAAATCCAAGCTACAGGGATTGGCATTCAGGGCCACGTATAATCTGAACCCATTTTATTTGACCACATTTTTCTTCCAGTTCCTCGCTTATATAGACTTTTACTGCCCACTGATGTGAACCATGTCCTGTCTTCTTCTGTTTTCATGGTTCCCACATTGAAATGCCCTCCCTGGCCCATTCTATTTATTTACATTTGTCCACAGCTTTAAGGCCCACTTATTCCATAAACCTTACCTTTTCCTAAACATTGACTGGCTTCCTCCTATATTTTTGCATTTGGTTATATTTAAGAGCTTTATTAGATGCCATTTTGTATTAATATCTTCTTGTTAAAGACTCAAACCAAGTTGATAATATTAAAATTATTATAAGCTTTCCAGTTAGGCATTTAGGAAAACTGTCCTTGTTTTGTATGTGTAAGTAAAAAAATAAATGAATAACATTTTTCTCTTGGCAGCTGTATTTCCACCTCACTGCGTGTTAAGTATAGCCCTAGAGTCCAGACCATATGCGGTAAAACAAAATAATATTATAGAGCAAGGCAGGGCTGTTACTATTATGGGAACCATAAGTATATATTTCTTGACTTTTTATGGGACCCATAAGTATATATTTCTTGACTTTTTAGAATACATGAGACTTGGGCTGTTTTAATATATCAACATTTCATCACTATTAAACCATGGATAGACTGTTGAATTAAGAGCCAGAACCCCACCGTCATTTAAGTACATAGTGGGAATTCAGTATTTAAATACATAGTGGGAATTCAGTAAATGTGTACAGATTGAGTTGTGGCTTGTTTTGGGCTCCTCCCTGATTTAGTCCGATTTGTACATTTCAAGTCATTTCTTTGTACTAATTTAGAATATCATCTAATACTGAGGTTTTATTAAATTTAAGAAATAATGAAATAAAATGTTGTTGCTAGAGTACAAACATATACATCCATCATTATAATCAACATCCTTTTCCTTTTCTTTCCCCCTCTCTGTTCCTTCTTTTTCTTCAGTTTTTTCACATCGATGGTTATTTGAAATGAGGACAGCAATGAACTAGGAGCTGTGTAGATATGTAGATGAATGAAACATTGCCTCCTCTCTCTAAGAAATTACAGCTGAGCATAGCAGACATACATGTGAACAACTATGATCTACCCATATTATAAGATTGAATCAAATCAGGGTTAAATATTTACATAAGAAAACTTTGGGGAAATACAGAGAAAGGAATAGAAGGTTAGAAAGTATATAACTTATAATAAATCATCCTTACTAAGCTTCTAGTATGTGCCAAACCCTGCACTAGATAATAATTATGTGACTGCATCCCCATAGCAAATATTTGAGGTAGGTACATTAATCTGCTTTTCAAAAATAAATAAATTGGAATGCACTGTGATTAAATAAATTGCTTAAATTCAAACAGCTAGTAGAGACAGAGCTGGGATTCAAATCAACCTGTCTTAGAAGAATAAGTTCACAAGATCTATTGTACATCACGGTGACTAGAGCTAATGACAATATATCGTATACTTGAGCATTGCTAAGAGAGTAGATTTTAAGTGTTCTCACCACAGAAAAATAAGTATGTGAGATAATGCATATATTAATTAGTTTGATTTATCCATTCCACAGTGCATACATATATCAAAACATCATGTTGTACACCATAAATATACGTAACTTTTATTTGTCAATTAAAAAACAGCACACAACAATAAATCAACCTGTCTTTATGTCAGGATAAAAATATAGTAATTATGTAAATAAAAATGTTTCAATGGGTGCTTCTTTTAAATAACCACAGAGCTTTGCAAGGGTTTGCATTTCCCTAGAAGGACTTAGGATAAAAAGGAATAAGATGCAAAATATTAATATAAATAATAATAATGCTTAGAGGGAAAAAAGCAAAACCTTTTTAAGAAAACACCCTTCAGTTCTGAAGCTTCCCAGGTAGTGAAACACTAATTAAAAGAATAGGTAATAGCCAGGCGTGGTTGTTCACACTGTATTCCTAGCACGTTAGGAGGCTGAGGTGTGGGGAGGATTGCTTGAACTCAGGAGTTTGAGACCAATCTGGGCCACATAGTGAGACCCCATCTCAACAAAAACATCAATAAATTAGCCAGGCAAGGTGGCATGCACCTGTAGTTCCAGCTACTCAGGAGACTGAAATGGGAGGATTACTTGAGCCCAGAAGGTTAAGGCTGCAGTGAGCCATGATCACATCACCACACTTCAGCCTGGGCAACAGAGCAAGACCTTGTTTCCCCAAAAAAAAAAAAAAAAAAAAAAAAAGAGGTAGAAACATTGAATGACTATGACTTATTTGGGCTTAGACACCAATTTTATGTGCAGGTGTTTGCCTCAACAATTCCTTCTTCCAGATGAACATTAGAAACATTGTCAAATTCCAAATTAATCTCCTTAAGTTTTTCTGTTGGATTCTCTGATATCTCTAAATTTGGCAAGAGAGTTTTCTTCACAGTATTCTATTAATAATTTACCTTCCGGCCGGGCGCAGTGGCTCAAGCCTGTAATCCCAGCACTTTGGGAGGCCGAGACGGGCGGATCACGAGGTCAGGAGATTGAGACCATCCTGGCTAACCCGGTGAAACCCCGTCTCTACAAAAAAATACAAAAAATTAGCCAGGCGAGGTGGCGGGCGCCTGTAGTCCCAGCTACTGGGGAGGCTGAGACAGGAGAATGGCGTGAACCCGGGAGGCGGAGCTTGCAGTGAGCTGAGATCCGGCCACTGCACTCCAGCCGGGGCGACAGAGCGAGACTCCGTCTCAAAAAAAAATAATAATAATAATAATAAAAATAATAATAATAATTACCTTCCAGGAACATTTATTCAAGTTTTTGTGTCTCTTAGTAGTTTTGTGGGGTTTGTTCATGTACATTTCTTATAGGTAGTCCTCAATATTTTGTGGGTTTTGTTGATACTGTAAATCTGTTTCCATTTTTTTCTGTATATTTAAAAGTTGTTTGAATTTTTATCCTTTATCCAATTCATTATATGAACAGTCATTAATTCCAATAATATTTTAATCAATTCTCTGGTCTTGCTATTGCAGATAATAATTCTATGTTATTGTAATTAGACCCCTTATTTTTGTTTCTCATCTTACTGAATTGGTAAAAATTGCCAGAATAGTGTTAATGATCATGGTAATAGTATTCATTCATCCTAATTTTGTTTAATAGGAAAGCTCCCCTTTCACCCCAAAGAATGATACTGGATGATAGTTTGAAAAAGAGAGATACTCGGCCGGCTGCAGTGGCTCACGCCTGTAATCCCAGCACTTTGGGAGGCCAAGGAGGGTGGATCACGAGGTCAGGAGATGGAGACCAGCCTGGCTAACACGGTGAAACCCCATCTCTACTAAAAATACAAAAAAAATATTAGCCGGGCATGGTGGCAGGCGCCTGTAGTCCCAGCTACTGGGGAGGCTGAGGCAGGAGAATGGCGTGAACCCAGGAGGCAGAGCTTGCAGTGAGCCGAGATCGCACCACTGCACTCCAGCCTGGGCGACAGATCGAGACTCCGTCTCAAAAAAGGAAAAAAAAGAAAAAGAGAGATACTCATTATAGAATCTTTCTATTCCTCGTTTTCTTAGCTATTTTGTAAGGAATGATCACTGAATTTTATCAAATGTCTTTTGTGTTTGTTTGTTTGAGATAGGGTCTAGCTCTGTTCCCCAGGCTGGAGTGCAGTGGCGTGATCTCAGCTCATTGCAGCTTTGACCTCCCAGGCTCAAGTGATCCTCCCACCTTAGCCTTCTGAGTAGCTAGGACTACAGGTGTGCAACACCACACCTGGCTAATTTTTGTATAATATTTTTTGTAAGGTTGAGGTTTCACCATGTTGCCCAGGGTGGTCTCAAATTCCTGAGCTCAAGTAATCTGCCCATCTCAGCCTCCCAAAGTGCTGGGATTGCAGGCGTGAGCCACTGCACCTGGCCCCTCAAATGTCTTTTTAACATCCTTTGAGTTGATTCTAAGGCTTTGACTCATTAATATATTATATGTTCATAATAACAACTATAAATTTTCTGGGATAAACTCTCCTGGGTCATGGTTTGTTTTTCTTCTAGTATATTGTTGACATATGCTATTTTCTATTTCAGATTTTTTTTTTTACACATCTTATTTATCAGGGCAATAAGAATATATCATATGTAATTACATTTGAGGATCACATTGTACATCCACTTTTATATCCTGAATTTTCTGCACATATAAACATTTTCCTATGGCATTAGAAATTCTTCAAAAACATATTTGAATGGCTGCGAATTAATTATAGGTACATTATAACTTACTCCTTCCTCTGTTTTTCATTGCTTCAAGTTTTTTTCTAACTTTCTGCTGTTATAAAATAATGCATAGGCCAGGTGCGGTGGCTCATGCCTGTAATCCCAGTGCTTTGGGAGGCTGAGGTGGGTGGATCATTTGACGTCAGGAGTTTGAGATCAGCCTGGCCAACATGGTGAAACCCTGCCTCTATTAAAAACACAAAAATTAGCCAGGTGTGGTGGTGGGTGCCTGTAGTGCCAGCTACTCAGGAGGCTGAAGCAGGAGAATCGCTTGAACATGGGAGGCAGAGGTTTCAGTGAGCCAAGATTACGCTACTGCACACCAACCTGGGTGACAGAGTGAGACTCTGTCTCAAATAAAATAAAATAAAATAAAAATAATGCAGAGATGAACATCTTTATATATAAACCTTTGTTCACATCTTGGATTGTTTCCTTAGTGTATTAGTTTCCAAGGGCTGCCACAACAAATTACCACAGACTTTGTGGCTTAAAACAACAGAAATTTACTCTCTCACAGTCCTGGAGGCCAGAAATCCAAAACCAAGTTGTCAGCAGCGCCTTGCTCCTATTGAAGGTTCTAGGGGAGGATCCTTCCTTGCCTCTTCCGGCTTCTGATGGCTCCTGGCCTTCCCTGGCAGCATTATTCCAATCTCTGCCTCTGTCTTCATGTGTGCTCCTTCCCTGTGTGTGTCTGTTTCCTCTCCTCTTTTGTATAAGGACATCAGTCATTGGACTTAGGACCCACCCTAAATCCAGGAAGCTCGCTTCTGAAGATCCTTAACTAATTGCACCTGCAAAGCCTCTATTTCCAAAGAAGGTGACGCTCATGGGTAATGGGGATTAGGCTTGGACACATCTTGTGGAGGGACATGATTCAGTCCAGTACACTTACTGTGAATTTGTGTGAGCAGAAATACGAAGTCAAGGATGGGAGCATTTTTAAGCCTCCTGATACTTATTACCCAGTTGTTTTCCAAAGTGTGTAAAAGCACCTGCTCATTTATCATCAATAGTATGGAGAATACCCATTTGTCTACCTCTTTACCTGCATTAAGTATTACCATTTAAAAACAATATCTTTTCTTCTTGGTTAGAGTTAAAAATGGAAATTCATTATTTTAAAATGTCTTTAATAATTGGTGAAGTTGAACAAAATTTTTGTGTACTATGAACATTTGTAGTTCTTCTGTAAAATCTTTGTTTACATCTCTTGCCCATTTTTCTTTTGATGCATTAGTGCTCTTCTTACGGATACTACCATTATATATGAAGAATATTAGCCAGTTCTTTGTCATATTGCTTATAAGTATTTTTCTGGTTTGTCATTTACTGTTTAATTTTGCAGAATTTTAGCCTTCTGTGGTCAAACATATCAATATTTCATTGTTTTTTTTAATGGGGTCTTGCTATGTTGCTCAGGCTGGTCTCCAGCTCCTGGGCTTAAGCGATCCTCCCACCTCTGCCTCCTGAGGAGCTGGGACTACAGGCATGCATCATCATGCTTAGCTATTCTTTCTTTGTTTTTTAACCTAGAAAATGCTTCCCTGTCCAGACATTAGCTAAATATTTACCTAAGTTTTCTAGCCATGTTATAGTTTTACACTTTGACTCTTTATTTCACCTATAATGTGAAATCATAATTTCACATGAGGTGAAATAATTTCACCTGTAATGTGTGTGATATGAGTATCTAAATAGGTGGGTCATTTTTTCCCCCATTTAAAAATTGATTTTCCCAGTACATTTATTAAATAATTCTTTTTTTTTTTTTTTTTTAAGATGGAGTCTCGCTCTGTTGCCAGGCTGGAGTGCAGTGGCGCTATTTCAGCTCACTGCAACCTCTGCCTACCAGGTTCAAGCGATTCTCCTGCCTCAGCCTCCTGAGTAGCTGGGATTATAGACGCATGCCACCACACCCAGCTAATTTTTGTATTTTTAGTAGAGATGGGGTTTCACCATGTTGGCCAGATGGTCTCGATCTCTTGACCTCGTGATCTGCCTGCCTCGGCCTCCCAGAATGCTGGGATTACAGGCGTGAGCCACCACGCCCAGCCTAAATAATTCCTACATTCCTCACTGATTCCTTTAAAGCAGTTGTTTTCAACCAGAGGTGATTTTTGCCCCTCCCCACAACACTCCCAACCCTGCCCGGAACATTTGACAATGTCAGGAGATATTTTTGGTTGTTGCAGCAGGGATGGGGGTGCTACAAACATCTAATGTGTAGAGGCAGGTATGGTGCTAAACACCTTAGGGTAAACAAGTCAGCCCCCACAATGAGGGATTATTCAGCTAAAAATGTTAATAGCTCCTCCTCTGAGAAACCTTATTTTAAAGATTAACTTACACTAGCAACCTTCCCCATATTAGATGTTCTTTAATACTCAAACCACTGTTGCTACCCTACTACAAAGAGTTGCTCATGTGAGAAACAACACAATCGCAGGTTAATGCCTACCTTTCCTTGAGTGTTCCCTTTTTTCTTCCAACTTAAAGGCCCTGTTAGATGTTTTATTACATATTTATACATATGGACCACACATCCTGACTGCAAATTGCACGGTTTCTCCTTGTCACTGTACCTCTGAGGTGTACCTGTGGCCTCCCCACCTGAATTGCTTCTATACCATTGCTACAGTTTGAATCTCCCCTCCAAATCTCATGCCAAAACTTAATTGCCATTGTGATTGTTTTGAAAGGTAGGACCTTTAAGAATGATTAGGTCATGAGAGCTTCACCCTAATAAATGGATTAATGCTGTTATTGAGAGAGTGGGTTAGTTGTCACGGGAGTTCAGCCCTGTTTTTTTCCATCTTGTGCTTGCCCTTCCCCACCATTTGACGCCTTCTGCTGTATTCCGTCCCAGCAAGAAAGCCCTCACAAGATGCAGCCCCTTGATCATGGACTTCTCAGCCTCCAGGACTATGAGCCAAATCAACTCCTATTCTTTATAAATTACCCAGTTTGTGGTATGCTGTTATAGCAACAGAAAATGGACTAAAACAACCATGTAGCATCAGATTCATCCAAACAAACCCTCCAAACTGAGTGAAAAAGATGCAGCAGTTCTCTGGTGGATGCAGGAATTGACACAAAAACAATTTTACTTCTGTAACTTAATGTAGGAGTCTGTCTTGGTGCTGTTTATTCAGTTCTGTTGATTTGTTTGCTGGTTTTTTTTACAAAACCACATTATCTTTATTACTAAAGTTTATGATATACTTCCTTTAAATGCTTTGTGTTTAAGTGTATTATACACTTTAACATATGTTAGGCCAGCCCCCTTCATGGCTCTCATTCTAGACGAAGTTGGAATGTTCGTGGAATTTTATGAAACCTACATAAAGCTGTGGTTTCTAAATTTTAATGTGTATTACAATCACTTGGGGAGCATGTTACGAAGACAAGTTTCTTGAAAGCTTACCCTCCCTCTGCTCCAATTCTGTAAGCTGGGCATCTGTAAACCAGAAATCTGCATTCTAATCAGCATCTGAGGTGATTTTTGAGGCAGTAATCCTTGGACCCCATTTAGAGGTACACTGCTGTAAAGTAATCTGCACCAGAATTGGTAACTTTTTACTGTCTCTCCATTTATTTGGGATGTCTTTTTATCTTTTAGCAAAGTTTTCCCTTTATAGGTTACATCTTGCACATTGTACAGGCTTTTGTCTATTATATCTTGTAATTATTTTTGCGAGTACACAGAAAAACTTGATTTTTAGATGTTTATGTTGTATTCAGTCACTTTGCTAAGCTCTATTGTTAAATGTAATAGTTTTTCAGTTAAATCTTTTGCAGGGGTGAGGTGAGGGGCTTGGTCGGTAAATAAGCCTATCACGTGGAAACAAATTATTTTTGCCTCCTCCTTTAGAGAATTATACCTAGTATTTCTAGCTGTTCACATTGTCCAAGCTTCCAGAACATTGCAAAATAAACGCTAATAAAATCCACCCATAATTTGTTCCCAATTTTTTTTTTTTTTTTTTTTTTTGAGACGGAGTCTCGCTCTGTCGCCCGGGCTGGAGTGCAGTGGCCGGATCTCAGCTGACTGCAAGCTCCGCCTCCCGGGTTCACGCCATTCTCCGGCCTCAGCCTCCTGAGTAGCTGGGACTACAGGCGCCCGCCACCTCGCCCGGCTAGTTTTTTGTATTTCTTAATAGAGACGGGGTTTCACCATGTTAGCCAGGATGGTCTCGATCTCCTGACCTCGTGATCCGCCCGTCTCGGCCTCCCAAAGTGCTGGGATTACAGGCTTGAGCCACCGCGCCTGGCCTTGTTCCCAATTTTAAAGGGAATGCCTCTATTATGGTTTCATAGTTAAGAATGGTGCTATTTTAGATAGGACTTTTAAAAAATTACATCAAGGAAGTAGCCTTCTAGACCCAATCTTCTTAAAGCTGCTTTTAAAAAAAGAGTATGTATATACTCTTACTCAATGCCCTCAATGCCTTTTTAGTATATGTGACATTTTCCTTTTTTTTGTTGTTGTTGAGATGGAGTCTCGCCCTGTCCCCCAGGCTGGAGTGCAGTGGCACAATCTCGGCTCACTGCAACCTCCGCCTCCTGGGTTCAAGTGATTCTCCTGTCTCAGCCTCCTGGGTAGCTGGGACGCCCAGCCAATTTTTGTATTTTTAGTAGAGATGGGATTTCACTATGTTGGCCAGGATGGTCTCCATCTCCTGACCTCGTGATCTGCCTGCCTTGGCCTCCCAAAGTGCTGAGATTACAGGCGTGAGCCACCGTACCCAGCCTGACATTTTTCTTTCTTTAAAAAATGCATGTATTAATAAAATTCCTAACCCATCCTCACCCTTATGAAATAACTTATAGTAAGTTGTGGTGGCTTACTCTTGTTGTATATTCTTTTTTTTTTTTTTTTTGAGACGGAGTCTTGCTCTGCCGCCCAGGCTGGAGTGCAGTGGCGCTATCTTGGCTCACTGCAAGCTCTGCCTCCCGTGTTCACGCCATTCTCCTGCCTCAGACTCCTGAGGAGCTGGGACTACAGGCGACCGCCACCACGCCCAGCTGATTTTTTGTAGTTTTTAGTGAGACGGGGTTTCACCGTGTTAACCAGGATGGTCTCGATCTCCTGACCTCGTGATCCACCCGCCTCAGCCTCCCAAAGTGCTGGGATTAGTTGCATGAGCCACCGCGCCCGGCCTACTCTTTTTATATATTCTAAGTTTTATTTTCTAGAATAGCAATTTCTCACCAACTGTGAGAGGTTTTGTTCTAAAATGTAGCTTGCCTGGCAGAACTCCAGTTACCAAACCAAGATTTCAAAGGGGATTAGGGATAAAGCATCAACTTTGGTTTTGAATATGCAACTAAATTCAGTAATGTGAAAGTTCTAGATGGTAACCTCTTCTAAAACAAACCAAATTTGTTAGTATTGAAACCTGGGCTGATAGGTAACTTTTTTCCTGATTTACACTCTTTCATTGTGCAGATAACATTTCTGTGGCTTTATATTTTATTGAGAGGCTGATGCTTTGGACTTAGTCTTCCTTATTTGTTTCTACAAATCTAACTAACTACTCTTTGAACTATGGTCATTTAAAAAATTATCAAAGTACTTACTGGCATGTTTGGGAAAGCTGCCTGACAATCCATGTATTGGAAAGATGGAGTTAAAAGAGATCTTTCTGAAGTACCAATTGATAAAACTGCTTACAAGATCTAAGGACAGTAATAATTGATGTCTTTTTTGTCTGTTTAAGACATAAACAGTGGATATGTAAAAAAATTGATAAGTAATTGTAAAACTGCATCAGCTCAAAACTGTGAGAGTTGATATATTTTACTCAGAAATAAAATTGGCCTGTAGTTTTCTTTTGTTGGAGATATGCTTATCAGTTTTTTGGCATTGGAAATAGTCTATAAAAAAGTTTGAGTAGCTTTCCATAATTTTCCATATTCGAGCATAATTGATTTAGCATTAAAATTAGCTTTTCCCTAAAAGTTTGCAACTGTTAAAGGATAGCTGTCAGAAAAAGATAAATTCATGGCTCTCATACAAATATATAAATGAACGCATTACTTTATGGTGAACGTTAATCAGTGAGGGAATCAGGCAGATGTTATAACCAGTTCAAAAGAGAATTCAGAAAGTGGACACATCTATGGACCACCAACATTGATTCATAAACAAATATTGAAATAAATGTGCAAATGGAAGCAAAAGTGGTTGTTTTGTGGGAGGGTGGGAGAAAGAAGAGTCAATTAAATGTTTACTTGACAGAACAGAATTTGCATGTCTATAGACAAGAATTATTTTGCATTGCTGTTACCTATAACTTAAAGTTCTATGTATATACAATTATAGATGTATGTATATACATACATATATACACACACATACCCCTATCAGTAGAAATATATATTATAGATACTTTATAACACTACTTTGGATATCTTGCTTTTTAAGACACTTGATGTGTCAATTTTCTGTGGTGGAGATAGTGGTTTTAGAAGCAGCTCTAGGATTTCTTCATGTTAATTTTGCTGTCTGAAAAATCTCATTGATTATTGCTTTTACTTTGTTATTGTCACCCTCGTGGTTTCCTTATGTGTTTCTTTCTAAATTCATGAAGAGGGTGCATCTTTTTCTCTTCCTTCCCTCCTTTCTTTCTCTACTATAATGAAAATATCTAAGACTACAAATTTATCCCTGAATATAACCTGGGCTGTATCTTCCTACATATTTGACAAATCTAGAAATATTTGCATATCAATTTTTATTCTCACCAGCATTGTCCTTTTAATTAAAAGTTTGCTAACTTGATAAGCAAACATGTTATCTTGTCTTCTTCCTACTCTCTTTTCAGTTCTCCACTGGCTTCCTTTTATCAGCCTGTACAAATTCTCAGTACTAATGTGCTGTTTTACTGTAGCTCCCTCAAAAAAAAAAAAAAAAAAAAAAATCTTTCTTTGATCCTGACTGATCTTTGAACTATTGCTCCATCTGTTTGTTTACAGCCAAAGTTCCTCCCATCCCTTTCTCAACTTAATTATAACCTGGTTTCTGACCCAGTGCCCTACTAAAACCTTTCATGCCAATGTCACCAGTGACCTCTGAATCCAGCAGACTCCTCTCAGTGCTAGTCCCGATTGAACTCTAAGGACATTTGACATTGTTGACCACCTCTTTGTCTTGCACCTTTCTTTCCTTGGCTTTCATGACAACATTCTTTCCTCATTTTCTTCTATTTCCATGACTTTTTTTTTTTTTTTTTTTGAGACAGAGTCTCGGCTCACTGCAACCTCCACCTCCCGGGTTTAAGCAATTCTCCTGCCTCAGCCTCCCACATAGCTGGGATTGCAGATGCATGACACCACACCCAGCTAATTTTTTGTATTTTAATAGAGATGGGGTTTCACCATATTGGCCAGGCTGGTCTCGAACTCCTGACCTCAGGTGATCCACCATGCCTGCCCCTTCCATGACCATTTTTTCAGCCTCCAGTCTTCCATTGCCCCCTAAACATGAGTGTTCTTGGCTCCATCATTTCTTCTCATTCTACATAGTCCACCTGGGTTATTGCAACAGTGACCTTTACTTGAATCAGCACCTCTGTGCAGCTGACTTCCAAACCTCTGTCTTTAACCTCTTCTGAACTACAGGTTCTATTTCTATCCTTGTACTTCTCTCCTAAATGTCTCGAAGGCATCTCAGTGCAGCTCAACCAGACTCGGGTTTCCTCGGGCATCTTATTTTTCTTCTTGTTATTCCCATCTTAGTTATAGAGCTTTACTCTTTACTAAGTCTCCATCTCTGCTTCGTTTTATTTTGCTTTATCTGCCCTGCCTTGGCTCCATTAGCCATTGATATGGTTTGGATCTGTGTCCCCACCCAAATCTCATGTCAAAATGTATCCCCAGTGTTGGAGATGAGGCCTGGTGGGAGGTGATTGGATGATAGGCGTTGTTTCTAATGGTTTAGCACCATCTCCCTAGTGCTGTCTCATGATAGAGTTATCATGAGATCTGGTTATTTAAAAGTGTGCGTTACCTCCCCCTTCACTCTCTCTTGCTCTGGCCGTGTAAGATGTGCTTGCTTCCCCTTCACCTTCCACCATGATGGTAAGTTTCCCGAGGCCTCCCCAGAAGCTACTATGCTTCCTGTACAGCCTGCAGAACTGTGAGCCAGTAAAACCTCTTTTCTTTATAAATTACCCAGCCTCTGGTATTTCTTTATAGCAGTGTGAGAATGGATTCGTACAACCATCTACCTTTTATGCCATTGTGTATTGGCTGCCGAGCACTGCTGGAGAAAAATTCTGTGGAGACAAACTTAGAAACTCCAGGCAAATTTAGGCCTTCAGTGTGGAATAGGATTTTTTTTTTTTTTTGAGATGGAGTCTCACTCTGTCGCCCAGGCTAGAGTGCAGTGGTGTGATCTCGGCTCACTGCAAGCTCTGCCTTCCAGGTTCATGCCATTCTCCTGCCTCAGCCTCCCGAGTAGCTAGGACTACAGGTGCCCGCCACCACATCTGGCTATTTTTTTTGTATTTTTAGTAGAGACGGGTTTCACCATGTTAGCCAGGCTAGTCTCAATCTCCTGACTCCGTGATCTGCCTGCCTCGGTCTCCCAAAGTGCTGGGATTACAGGCGTGAGCCACCGCTCCTGGCCCCTGTACAGGATGTTTTTTATAAGTCTGTTCACCCTCCTCACACCTCAGTGATTACTCCAAACTCATATCTCTTCACTCCCCAGTATCTCTCACTACCTGCTGTCTCCCTTGCTTCCTCCATCCCTCCTTTGCCCTCCCTCTGACTCCTCCTCTCTCTCAAGAGAGAGAGTTATCTTTGCGTTTTACTTTCATGGAGGAAATGGAGATTATCAGGCATGATCCAAGCCTTTCACTTTCCTGTGTCTCAGCCCTCCCCTCCTGGGCTGAGAGCCACTCTTCTGAATTCTCCTGCAGCACATGGAGCCCTGAGCATTCCCTCCCTCTCTCCATACTTTCAACCTCTACTTCTTTCCTATTGACCATAAAATATGCTCAAATCTCTATTTTTTGAAAAGCAGATTTCTCTCTTAATTTTTAGGTAGGTCTCCCTTTACTCATGCCTGCACATCTTTCCTTTCTTTCACAGCCAAGCTTCTCTTGAAAGTAACCCACTTTCACTTTCTCTACTTCCCCACCTCCCTTTCATGTTAAATCATTGCAGTGGGACGTCTGTCTCCACAGTCCTGCTGAAACTGCTCTGATAAAGGCCATCAGTGATCTACTCACTAGCCAATCCCTTGGCCTCTCTTCAGCCCTCACCTGTGGCATTTGAGACATTTGACCTCCATAACAAAACTCTCATAGGTGGGCATGGTGGCTCATACCTATAATCCCAGCACTTGGGGAGGGCAAGGCAGGAAAATCGCTTGAGCCCAGGAATTTGAGACAGCCTGGGCAACATAGTGAGACCCCATCTCTAGAAAATGTCAAAAAAATTAGCCAAGCATGGTGGCATGTGCCTGTGGTCCCAGCTATGTGGGAGGCTGAGATTGTAGGATCTCTTGAGCCCAGGAAGTTGAGGCTGGAGTGAGCTGTGATTGTGTCACTGCACTCCAGCCTGGCCAACTGAGCAAGACTCTGTATCAAAAAAAAGAAGAAGGAAGGAAGGAAGGGTGGGAGAGAGGTGGGGAGGGAGACAAAAACAACTCTCTCTTGTGCTTCTGCTGTCTTTCTGATCGTTCCCACTCCCCTTCCTCGGCAGCATCGCCTTTGTCCTCCCACTGCTGGTGCTTCTCTGTCTTTGGCTCTCCTGTGCTCTGTGCTCCTCTCCCCTGCCCTCCTCCTGGCTCCTCTCTCCCTTCACACACACTCTGTGTGTGCTGACTGCCCTCTGCTTTCATGCTCCCTCTATTACCACTCTGTGTAGACTCCCAAATCAACATGTCCAGCCTGACCACTTACCTGAACTCGAGACCCCGGTTATCTCCTGCCTTCTGTACATCTCCACTTTTGTGCCCCAAAGACACCATAAAACTTGATCCATCCAAGACGGTAGGTAAAGAGGACAAGGACACTTTGGGAGGCCAAGGCGGGCAGGTCACGAGATCAGGAGTTCAAGACCAGCCTGGCCAATATGGTGAAACCTCATCTCTACTAAAAATACAAAAATTAACCAGGCTTGGTGGCACACGCCTGTGGGCCCAGCTACTCAGGAGGCTGAGGTAGGAGAATCACTTGAACCCAGGAGGCAGAGGTTGCGGTGAGCCAAGATCACACCACTGCACTCCAGCCTGGGTGATAGAGTGAGACAATGTCTTAAAAAAAAAAAAAAGGACAAGGAAAAGTAACTAGAAATAGTAAGAGAGAAAGGAGAACGAGAGAGGGGGCTGTGGGCAGGGGAAATACATTTCCAATGAATTTTTATGGCTGTCTCCATTTGCCCCTGCTCTGTTTGGAACACGTGCCATCTTCATCCCCACGTTTCTTTACTAGAGCTGTGGTTCTCAAAGTGTGGTCCCCAGGCCAGGAGCACATCTGCATCATCTGGGAGCTACAAATTCTCAGGTCCCACCTGGGGCCTACTGAGCCAGAACTTCAGAGGTGGGGCCCAGCAATTTCTGTTGAAACAGCCCATGCAGGTGATTTTGATGCCTGCTAAAGTTTGAGAGCCGCTGCACTGGTGAATGGCTCATTCTTCATGGCCCAGCATCAGTGCTGCTTCACCTGCAGAGCCTTCCCTGGTCCTGTCAGAACTGACGTTCTCCTCCATGTTCCTTTAGTACTTTATTCATACCAATTATATAGCACTTATTCTATTATAGTTAGCTCTTTAAGAGTCCTCCTCCCCTATAGATTATGAGGTCTAAGGTTAATATTAATCTTTGTATTTCTAGCACCAGGCCTGGTGCCTGTGAAGTGAACATATATTACATTATCACAAATTACTTTTGTTTTTCCTGCTCCTATGACCTCTTTTCACTCTCTCCTTGCCTTTTCTTCCTTTCTTCTTTCCTTGAACCTGACTTCTGGATACAAATAAATTACCAGAATGAGACCTTACCATGCAAAGGCAATGTTTTTATTGGATTCAAGCTTTCAACCCCTTTATATCTATCTGTGTCAGGGTTCAAAGAGAAGCCAAACCATGATGGATACACACATAGTTTACAGAGATTTGAGCTTACTTAATTGTAGAGCTGGTTAAACTGTGTGAAGCTGTTTTCTTCACTTCTGCTGCTGGAGCTAGAAGTCCACTGGGCAGAGTTGGGAAGGGAAAGATGGATGGGAAGGAGGCATGGCGGGAGAGCACAGGGAAGCCACCTGCCACAAGCTCAGCTAGAACTCATGAGCATCAACCCAGACCCACAAGGACACTGGAACCCGGTCAGCCCTCATCAACCTTGATGGTGTGAGTGTCCTGCAGAAAAAGGGTACCTTTTGTCATGGAGCTAAACACAGTCCTGACCCAGCAGAGAAGCCCAAGAAGCATCTAGAGGAAGGGGGAGCAGTGGCAGGCCCAGCAGATGCCCCACACCAAGTGGGGGAGCCGCAGAAAACAAGTTCGTGTTTGAGCCACAAAAGCACCTGGCCTGATCCTCAGAGCATAAGAACAGAATGGCACTGAACATCTAAAATTATTCCACAATAAAATGGGAGCATTTTTTAAAAATGGCTGCTGCTTCACTTTCACCTCCAAATTACGTGTGAAAATGTCTCTCGTGCTCATTCTAACCAGAAACACACAGGTTAGGTGAGCCAAGGTGACACAGTACAAAGCCACCACAATATCTCATGACTGAAGCTGAAATACCTGAGGTTTACTCTCTGAAGTAAAATAGGAGATATGGGCAATTATTTGCAAAAAAAAAAAAAAAAAAAAAAAAAAGACCCAGTATGGTCTAGGTGATGAGGGAAACCTTTCCTAGATTGGCTGACAGTGGAATCAGTTCTGGAAAGATGGGTAAGAATTACATGGGGAAGACATCCCGGGAGACAAAATCATGATTCTTCACTGAAGACCCTCGGTCACCAGTGAAAGGCATAATTATGCTCAGTATGTAGTCTTTACTGAGGTAGGATAGACTTTAGAAAGACTATCAGTAAGGATCGAAAGCAAGGCCATCGAGTTTTAATTAATTAGAAGACCATCTAAGCATTATAATTAATGGAGAGGTTTTTGTAAGTGGCGAGTGTCATAAGGGATAATAAAGTTTAGTTGTAGTGATAGTAGCCGAGGAGCTTGGATTCAACTGCTTACTAGCTGTGTCACCCTGAGCAAGATATTAAACCTCTGTAGGCCTTTATACATTTGTATACAATTATACATTTGTAAGTTGGCAGTAAAAATAGTCTCCACCTTACAGAGTTGCTGTAAGGGATTAATAAGAGAATCCATGTAAAGTACTTGGCAGAATGTTAGGCACAGGGCATATGAACTGCTGCCAATATCCTGTCATCATCATTGTCATCATCATTATTATTGTCATTATTATTATTTCCCAAGGAAATACTTGTTTAGGCAGGGTGATTCCAAAGGCCAAATGATATGTTTGACCATTCAAAGTACCTGGCCAATTGAGCAGATAGGATCTAGCGCTGATTGCCAGAAGAAATGTGTTCTACTTGTTCTTATTGCTTACTTGGATTCAAATATAGTTGTCCTCGTCTCCTCATCCACAACCCCAAAATGTTTTTCTGTACTTTCCTATCAAAGTTTTTTATCTTGGGCGGGCACAGTGGCTCACACCTGTGATCCCAGCACTTTGGGAGGCCACGGTGGGAGAATTGCCTGAGCCCAGGAGTTCGAGACCAGCCTGGGCTAAATGGTAAAACCCCATCTCTACTAAAAATACAAAAATTAGCCAGGTGTGGTGGAGTACACCTGTAGTCCCAGCTACTATGGAGGCTGAGGTGGGAGGATTACATGAGCCCAGGAAGTGGAGGCTGCTGTGAGCCATGATCATGCCACCGCAGTCCAGCCTGCATGACAGAGCAAAACACTGCCTGAAAAGCAAAAAACAAAAGAAAAGGTTCTTTTTCTTTTGCCTAAGAAATAGGCTTTGCAGCCTTTTTCCACTACCTGCTTTTATCAGGCCCTGGGCAAGGACAGTTTTACAATCCAGGGAGCAAACCACAGCCACCCTGCCGATTCAGGAGGCTGTGTGCATGTGATCATATGGTCTCCCTGTGGCAGAATTTAGGGACTTGTCTTGTGGGGGCTTGGAAAAACGGACTAATGTCCATCCACAGTCGTGGGTGTCATTTTGTAACCATATTCAGAAGCTGTGAAGCATTTTTCTGTCAGAGAGAAAGGGCTGGATATCTTTTCATCTTTGTTAAACAATGAAAAACAAAGAATGGAATGTTATCTTTTAATTAAAGAGCTATTCTACCCCCCTTTCTTTATCCTGATTATCGAGTTTTCATAAATCTTTATCTCCTGTAAATCTTCAGCCTCAGCCCTCCCACCTCCCATCGTTAATTAGACTTTCTGGTTTGTAGCCACTTGAAGTGGAGAAAAATCACTGAACTAGACTGGAAAGAATACAGTTCTGGTTTTATTACTCGATTTCAGCATTGATCGGATCCTCAGAAAGTACTTTCATTTACATGTCTACCTTTTAAAACAAAATCTACAGATCCTATCAATGCAACAATTTTTTTTCTCCTTTACCAAGCCCCAACTGACTTTATTCCAAACACATAAATTCACTAGCAGAGTACATTTTAAAGTTTCTATTCATTGAAAGTTGCGTACTGCCGGTCCTGTCTCAGCTGGGTTTGCAAGAATGAAATGCCTCAAGCATTCTTTCTGTTGTTGCCTCCTACTTCCAAAATATTTCTTGAATTCATTGATTTCGCAACGTGTGATTCAGTATACAATGTTCTCTCTCTGAGAACATTGCGATAGGTTCCTCCTCCCCCAGTACTATAGCCATGCTGTAATCCTCCTCATCAGTAAAAATCCTTCTCATTTGGTTTGTAATCACACCACGTTTCTGTGGCTTTGTTTGAGCGGTATCTAGCTTTATCTACTTGGTGAATTCCTTCCAGACCATCTTAATGTCACCTCCTCTAATTCATCTGTCCCAGTTTCCTCTGGTGGGATTATGCTTGCCTTACTCTGGGCTTTGTAGAACTGGTTTGCATTATCAAAGTTGCTACATTTGCATTCATGATTATGTAATTGTGTCTGTCTCCTCCTCTAGATGCTTTCAGGTCAGAGTCTGCCTTTTTCATAATTGTACCTTCCCACTGTAGCAGGACGAGCCACAGACAAAACTCCTCAGACAACGAGTTAACGAAGGACGGGGTTTATTCAGCTGGGGGCATAGACAAGACTCCTGTCTCAAGAGCCGAGCTCCCGGAGTGGGCAATTCCTGTCCCTTTTAAGGGCTCACAACTCTAAGGGGGTGCGCGTGAGAGGGTTGTGATCGATTGAGCAAGCAGGGGGTACGTGACTGAGGGCTTAGGCACCGGTAATTAGGTTGGAACAAAACAGGACAGGGATTTTCACAGTGCTTTTCTATACAATGTCTGTAATCTATAGATAATATAACCAATTAGGTCAGGGGTCGATCTTTAACTACCAGGCCCAGGGTGTGGCACCGGGCTGTCTGCTTGTGGATTTCATTTCTGCCTTTTAGTTTTTACTTTTTCTTTCTTTGGAGGCAGAAATTGGGCATCAGACAATGTGAGGGGTGGTCTCCTCCCTTACCACTACCCAACACAATACCTGACCCAGGGAAGGCAATGGGTAAATACTTGTCAAGTGAATGAAAATCTCCTTCTTCAGTGGTTATATAAATAAGAAGGAAAGACATAATAAAGACAATTACTTGAGTAATTTTCTGCCGAGACTAAAGAAAGCTGCAAGTAATTTGTTTGTGATTTAAAAGAATTGGGTTGTCATTCACAGCTAAATAATGAAGCGTGGGGGTCCCAAGACACATGTCTCTCTTTTTAGAAACGTCTACCTAAATGTACAATGAATGTTTTTGGAAAAAGAAAAAACAGATTTTGTTTTCAACACAAAAATCAAAAACTAAAATACTTCTGAAATAAACTTAGATTCTGTAACCTAATTTTGAATTACGGTCACGTTTTAGTTGTTGTGTTTTTTTGTTTTGTTTTGTTTTTTGCATGATCTTGGCTCACAGAAAGCGCCACCTCCTGGGTTCACGCCATTCTCCTGCCTTAGCCTCCTGAGTAGCTGGAACCACAGGCATTCACCACCATGCCCAGCTAACCTTTTTTTTTTTTTTTTTTTGTATTTTTAGTAGAGACAGGGTTTCACCGTGTTTGCCAGGATGGTCTCGATCTCCTGACCTCTCGTGATCTGCCCGCCTCAGCCTCCCAAAGTTGTTGTGTTTTAATAAAGTAGGTTATTTGAGGCCAGGTGTGGTGGCTCACGCCTATAATCCCAACACTTTGGGAGACCGGAGTGGGCGGATTACCTGAGGTCAGGAATTCGAGACCAGCCTGGCCAACATAGTGAAACTCCCATCTCCACTAAAAGTACAAAAATTAGCCAGGTGTGGTGGCAGGAGCCTGTAATTCCAACTACTCAGTAGACTCAGGCAGGAGAATCACTTGAACCCAGGAGGTGAAGGTTGCAGTGAGCTGAGATCACATCACTGTATTCCAGCCTGAGTTATTTTTTTAAAAAAGGTTATTTGTGTTGTAGGAGTTATTAAGAAATTATTTTAGGCAAATAGAGAGGAAAAGGGGTCTATGGGAAGTTTTCATTTTTTAAAGCATTTCCGTAAAAGTTTCTTGTAAGGCCCCGGCTCTTAGAGCCAGGCTGGCAACCTTTGATATACAAATTCTGGCCATTAGTAACTGGATCCACCCAAAATGGTGATTCCTGCAGCCTTCTGGCCCTTGCCTTACATGTTCCTGGCAACATGGCCGCTCCCACATATCTCCACGTGTGTAGAGCATCATGGCACAATGTATTTGCATATTAAAAGTGAGAGGGCCAGCTTTTTCCGCAGGGCTATGTAAATGACATGCCTCGTCAAACCAATCCTCTGAGCCCTATGCAAATCAAACACGGCCTCCTCCAGCCTCTGTATATATACCTGACTAGTATCTGAGACAGGTGGGGACTTTCTTTTTTGGTTTTGGAGCACCGACCCCCATCCCTCTGGCTCTGTACTGGGGAGCCTCTTCCTTCTGCCTTTCTCTTTTCTTTCTTGCCTATTAAACTCCTTAAAACCACTCCAAGTATGTCCGTGTCGTTTTATCTAAACTAGCATGAGGACCAAGAACCCTGGTGTTCCTCCACTCATCAAAGCCGTATCATTTGGACCCTACGCTCTGACAAAGATTCTTCGTGTGACTAAACTTTAGTCAGGGCTCCTGAACCTTCTACTGGGCCCACCTGTGAATGCCTTGTAAAATCCAGTTTTAGCAAAAAAATCCCAGCCTTCGATACCTGATCATTCTCCATGTCAGGTTTCTATTCTCCACCATCCCCTAGGTGCCATCTGATCACCCTGGTGTCTTCGGCAAGAATCCCGTTAGGTTGGTTTAGCCAGAATCCCCTCTTACCCCTGATATTTCCTCTTAGTAATTTTCTGTCCACTGCCCGCCCCCCCCCGCCCCAGCTTCTTGCCTATAGATTCCCACTTGTCCGTGCTGTATTTGGAGTTGAGCTCAGTCTCTCTTCCTAACTGCAAATCTCATTGCAGATGTCCCTGTACCTGTCTCCATGGTCCTGAAGAAAGTCAACCTTACTGAGCTTTAACAAGTCTTATTAAATGTTTTTTTCTGTAATATCTGTCTTTCCTTTCATTCTTTTATCATTATGCAGAACCTAAAGACCATACACCATGCTATCTGATGCCTCTCAGGGAAGTATACATTTTGATTTCATGCATTAAGCTGCTGAACTTCCTTTGTACCCAAATAAACCTACAAGCATCTCTTTGCCTTTGTAATTTTAGCATTTAACTCAGCAGGAAATAAAATTGCCAGGGCTATTGCCGGCTAACTGATTGCCAGAATGTGTTCTGCAGCGTCTTATTGGAGCTTACTCCCATCTTGTCGAAGCCATTTCAAAAGTGTCCAGTGTTTTTGTCTCTCCACATTGTTTCACTTTCGTTGCTTGTGGATTTTGGCGAGATAACCAGGATTGGCCACACTCAGTCTTACCATTTCAGACCAGAGGACTCCCAAGGCAGGGAGCTGTGGTTAGAATATGGGGGTGGTAGTTCTTCCTGTAGCCTCCTAACCTGTTTCTACTTCCCATGTTTTTATGGTTTTGAAGAATACCATAAACAAAGAGCAAACAAAGAGCAATTTTTTTTTTTTTAAATAAAGGTCTCGCTGTGTTGTCCAGGCCTGGAGTACAGTGGTGCAATCATGGCTCACTGCAGCCTCGACCTTCCAGACTCAAGCAATTCTCCCACCTCAGCCTCCCAAAATGCTGGTATTACAGGCGTGAGCCACTGCACCCAGCCCAAAGAGCAAATTTAATCCTCCAAGCATCACCTTCACCTTATCACTAACAAGTCAGTGCTGCCCATTGCCCAAGCATGGCCCCCTTCAGTCCCCCTCCTGAGCATTCTGTCCTGGCCCCACACCGTCTGATTGGGGATGCCTCACTAACCTCACCTCCCATGTACATCTCCTGAACCAGTTACCTGTGTGTCATCCCCTCTGCATCACCGAGTCTCCTCCACAAACATTTTGCATTTCCTGTTCACCAAGATACTCTTGCTGATAGCCTTCCATTCCCTTTCAGTATCTTACAATTCTGTTTATCATGCAAGCGCCAGCTTGAAAGCTACCCTCTCCGTGGACCCTGTTCTAATCCCATGGGCAGAATTAATCACGCGTACTGTGTAGACGTAAGAATTCATCTTCTATGTGTGTATGGCAATTTTCAGGCTGTCCCACATGCTATAGTTACTTGTTTACGTTTCTGTTCCCTTAGCCAAGGCTTCTGCTTTTGTTTTGCTTTTTTCAATCTTGTATTTCCCATTTTGTAGCACGGTGCCTTTCATTTATTCTTCACCAGATACTTATTGAGCACTGCTATGGGTGAGATCTTGTTTTAGAGACTGGGGAAAAACAAAGAGCAAAAGGTAAAAATCCCTACCCTCGTGGAACTTGCAATTAGTGAAAGAAGAAAGTCTGGGATTAAAGTAGATAAAATGTAATATTAGGTGCTATGGAGAAAAATATAGCAGGGTGACACAGGGAATTCTAGGGGTGAGGGGATTTTCAATGGGATGCTCAGGGAAGGCCTCGCCAAGAAGGTACCATTTTGGCCAAGACTTGTGGTGAGGGAGCAGCCATGTGCCTTTCTGGCGAGACAAGGGACAGTACACCATATGTGTGGCCTGTACAGGGAGGTGTCTGATGTGTTCAAGTAATGCAAGGAGACCGGAATGGCTGGAGCCAGGGGTGAGTAGTGGGTAAAGTCAGAGAGGAAGGGACAGGTGCTCTGATGTAGGGGCTTAGCCAGTTTTTGTGTGTGTTTTGTTTGTTTATTTTTAGAGACAGGGTCTCACTTTGTCACCCAGGCTGGAGTGCAGTGGTATGATCATAGTGCTTATTGTATCCTCAGTTTCCTGGACTCAGGGCTCTGCCTTCTGAGTAGCTAAGACTGCAGGCACCTGCCACCACACCTGGGTAATTTTTAAATTTTTTCGTACAAACGGAGTCTCGCTATGTTGCCTAGGCTGGTGTTGAACTCTTACCTCAAACAATCCACCCACCTCTGTGCTGGTATGACAGGTGTGAACCACTGCGCCCAGCCTTAGCAGGGTATTGAGCTAAAGGATGACATGATCTGATCAGTGCTGTCATAGTATCTTCCTGGCTGCTGTACCAAGGAGTGGTTCAGTTCAAACTCTTATTTTGGCTCAGGATTTTGGACGCATTGAATGTGGGTTGTGGGAGAAATTGAGGTGTCTAAGATTATCTCAAGGCTTTTGGCCTGAGAAAGAGGAAGGATGGAGCCACCATTCATGGAGCAAGACAGACTGCGGACAAAGCAGGTTTGGGGAGCAAGATCGGGAGGATACCTGTGGGTGCTGACATAGAAAGGTATCCACATTGAGGTGTCCACATTGCATGGTTAAGTAAAAAATTTCACACTTGCACATATGTGGGGGAGAACCTGGGAGGATGTATATTGAACCATTAACAGTTAACTGTTTCGGGCATGGCACTACTGGGTGTTTTTACTTTCCAATTATGAATTGCATGTCTATATAATTCACCAGTCCAGATAATATAAAGGTAACAAAAATGCCTAAGACCAGTCTGCCCAGGTCCACTGGCAGGTTAGCCCTCAGAGTGACAGGTTTCTTTCATCATTCACTAGAAGGTGCACAAACTGCAGACCACCTCACAATGACAAATTTATAAGACTTTTCTAAACCAGAATAGAAATGTACAGTAGACCCCTTTATCAGCAGTTTCACTTTCCACAGTTTCAGTTACTCATAGTCAACTGAGGTCCAAAAATATGAAGATATTTTGAAATAGATGGGGAGGAGTACATTCACATAGCTTTTATTACAGCATATTATTATAGTTGTTCTATTTTATTATTGTTGTTACTCTCTTACTCTGCCTAATTTATAAATTAAACTTTATCATATGCATGTATGTATAGAAAAAACATCGTGGCCAGACTCGGTGGCTCATGCCTGTAATCCCAGCACTTTGGGAGGCTGAGGGGGGTGGATCACTTGAGGTCAGGAGGTCAAGACCAACCTGGCCAACATGGTAAAACCCCATCTCTACTAAAATTACAAAAATTAGCTGGGCATAGTGGTGCGTGCCTGTAATCCCAGCTACTTGGGGAGGCTGAGGCAGGAGAATAGCTTGATCCTGGGAAGCAGGGGTTGCAGTGAGCCAATTTTTGGCCACTGCACTGTATCCTGGGCAACAGAGTGAGACCCCATCTCGAAAGGAAAAGAAAAGAAAAGAAAGAAAAAACATCGTATATATAGAGTTTGTTACTATCCAAGATTTCAGGCATCTCTTGGGGGTCATGGCATGTGTGTGTCCCTTGTGGATAAGGGGCTACTACAGCATTCACCATGGGGCTAAAGCAACAGTAGTCATTTGCTTAGGAAAATCCTTTCTGGTGAGTAACTCTGTTCGGAAAACCATATTGTAGGCCAAAAGGTGATGTGATAAATATAGATTTACAACAAAAGAAGTGAGGCTATTTCTGTCGAGCAGGTTTGGCAGATTACTGTTCTTTACCGTCAGGTTGTTTCTTTCCAGAAGACTAACACTCGTCCTCTGAATCAAAGCAACTTTCTCCCCCATACGGCACTGTTCAGACACACTGAGAATGCTAATGGTTCAACTTCTTCAGTCAATGAATCTGCCCTTAATTCATCCCAGGCGACGAACAATTCAAGATATTGGGGGGAGTATAACTGATTTGAGAATCCAAATAATATGCTTTAAATAGTTTTCTAAGGAAGAGAACAGATTATCTAATAACTGATGAGCTACTTCTAAAAGAAGAATATTCTCTCAGTCCATTCTTTGTACTCTACCAAGTACCGTAGAGCTGCTTTAAAGGTGAATTAGTCAGGTTCCATTGCTGGGAAGGAAGTGGTGCAGGCAGGTGGCAAGTCCGGAAAGGTACAGCAGTGCCCATTGTCTAGAAACTGGGCAGCCAAACCCCAGTAGGGAGGAGCCTGCTGGTCTAGGAATGGTAAAGGGAACAAAAGGAGAAACCCCTTGTATGTCACAAAGGATGATTCCCCCAACCTCCGCCCTGCCCTACCCTCCCACCTAGGAGAGGAAAATGGTGTCAACATATGATCCGCTTCATAGGGAAGTAGAGGCGGCTGAAGAAGGCAGCTGGCATAAAAAGCTGTAAAGGGACAGCCAGGAGAGGACTGCCCTGTAGAGGTAACCCAGGACCAAAGCCCAGTGCATCCTGGGTCTGGTAAGCAACACTGGAGCCTTTGGAGAGCCGCTGAGGGGCACGGTGGCCAGGGGCCAGGGCATGGAGCAGCTCATGCTGGTCACTACTTTCTTTTTGTTTTTTGAGATGGAGTCTCACTCTGTCATCCAGGCAGGAGTGCAGTTGCGTGATCTCAGTCCACTGCAAGCTCCACCTCCCGGGTTCAAGCAATTCTCCTGCCTCAGTCTCCCCAGGAGCTGGGATTACAGGTGCCCACCAATACACCTGCCTAAGTTTTGTAGTTTTAGTAGAGATAGAGTTTCACCATGTTGGCCAGGTTGGTCTCCAACTCCTGACCTCAGATGATTCACCCGCCTCGGCCTCCCAAAGTGCTGGGATTATGGACATGAGCTACCACGCCCAGCCCAGTCACTACTTTCTGAGAATATTTGCTAGTCTCTGTAAGGAGAGTTGGGAAACATGTCAGTCCTCTTAGCAGTGCACTTGCAAGTTGTTGTTAGAATGTTATTGCTGTACATGCTTCATTTTCTTGGTTGCTTCATTTTCTTGGTTAACTATGGAGCCACTTTTGCTGATGACTGTATAGTCAGAGTTTTCCAGAGAAACAGAACCAATAGGATATATGGAGATATTTAAAAGGAGATTTATTATGAGAATTGGCTTAGGCAATTATGGAGGTCAGAAGTCCTATGATGTGCCATCTGCAAGCTGGAGACCCCATAAAGCTGGTGTTACAATCCAGTCCAAGTCTGAAGGCCTGAGAGCAAGGGGAGCCGATGATGTAACTGTCAGTCCGACGCTGAAGGCCTCAGAGCCTGGGAGATGTGCAGGTATGTGTCTGCGGTCCCAAGGCAGAGACTGGAGTTCTGATGTCCAAAGGCAGTAGAAGATGGGTGTTCCAGCGCAAGAAAAGAGAGAATTCATCCCTCCTCTGCCTGTTTGTTCTATTGGGGCCCTCAATGGATTGGGTGATGCCTTCCCACGTTGATAAGGGTGAGTTTTCTTTACTCAATCTACTGATTCAAATGCTGATTTCTTCCAGAAACGTCCTGACAAGCACGCGCAGGAATAATGTTTTACCAGATACCTGGGCATTCTTTAGCCCAATCAAGCTGACACTTAAAATTAACCATCACAATGATCTTCCTGATTTTGCTCCTGTTTCTGAGGATACACTCTTATTCATATCCTGTAACCTTTTAAGTGCTTAAAATAAACATGAAATGTTATCATTGGTGGGAAATGAGAGAGGATTTGAGGAAGATAGGGAAGGTTGATCATTTACAAGGTCTGTTCCAGGTCGGTTTTTGTACAGAGTACTGTATGAAGTGAGAAACTTCATTGAGTCACCTTTCACGAGGTGTGTGGAACACCAACAGGCTTTGGAAGGACAGGCATCAGGCAGTTAACTGCATTTTACAAGTCCCTGGTCTCACTGTTTTTCATTCTGGTGATGTAGTGGTCCTAAGTGTTCTGGGGAGTTCGGGTTCTGAGTTGTTGATTAGTTCTTCTGGCCATAGGAAGAATGCAGGATGATGTACAACCTTCCCCATCATCGGTGTGAACTCCAACAAGAAACCTATGATCTGGTATATTTCACGTGTGTTTTGTCCTTCCAAAGAAGTCATCGGTGTAAAGTAATTTCTAAGAGACTGTTTGAAGGATTTGTTCCTTCTGCTTCACCTAGAGGACATTAAAAGCATATTCTACATGCTCTGTCAGGTTTCTCACTGAGTTCCTAACCAGTCATTTTTCAGCTGGACTAGATCTGCAGTTTTACCTTCTTTTCCTGGACCACAAGTGGGATGGGCATCAGTGGTACTGAGACAACCATTTATAACAATAATAGCTTCCAATTATTGAATGCTTGCCATGTGCTTATCAAATAGCCTCATGTATGTTCACTCCCTTAATCTTCACCGCGGCCCTAGGAAATAGGTACTTTTATGATCCCCATTTTATAGATGAAAAAATTGAGGCTTAAAGAAGTTTAAGCAGTTTGTGCAGCATCATCCAGCTACTAAGTGGCAGAGCCTGGATTTGAAACCAGAGATTTTGGATCCAGGCTGTGTGCTCATGGTTCCTGCTCTGTTCTGAATTCCCATTAGAATGGAGCATGGAAGAATTATCATTTTGACTATCACCCTGGTGTAACACATCCACTGAGCAGCTGCCAGTTTGTTTGAGGAGGAGGTCCGAGTTTAGTGTTTGGGGCTTGATGGTCAAATGCATTCGCCTGGCATTTCTCAGTCTTTGTGTTCTACCATTAGCCACATAAGATTCAACCTGAATTTGCCTCTCAGGTTCCCATCTCTTGAGCTTTCTGGGCCTGTCTGTCCTCTGGGGATCTGGGTGGTGCATTTCTTGTTGTGCTCTGGTTTGCTTCATGTTTGGTTGTTTCTCTTCACTGAACCAGGCCTGAGGTGTTGATGTCAGAGCCTAGCAAGGAGAGCCAGCATTGTGAAGGCTCACTGTTTGTTTTGGCACTTGGAGCTGTGACTATGGGCCAGAAAGAGGGTTGCTGTGATGCTATTTCAAAGCTGTAGACCAGGGGCTTCCAGGCACAAGGATCTCATTTTCAGTTAGCTTGTGGTCAGGCTGCCTTACAGATTTGGTTTTTTGGTTTGTTTGTTTTTGCCTTAGGGATAGGAAAGCACATGAAATCACTGCATATGGCTGAAGGACTAGAAGAGATTCTTTTTTTTTTCTTTTGAGACAGAGTCTCGCTCTGTTTCCCAGGCTGGAGTGCAGTGGCACGATCTCAGCTCACTGCATCCTCCGCCTCCTGGGTTCAAGCGATTCTTCCGCCTCAGCCTCCCAAGTAGCTGGGATTACAGGTACCTGCCACCACACCCAGCTACTTTTTTATATTTTTAGTAGAGACGGGGTTTCACCATGTTAGCCAGGCTGGTCTCCATCTCCTGACCTTGTGATCTGCCCACCTCGGCCTCCCAAAGTACTGGGATTACAAGCGTGAGCCACTGCACCCGGCCAAGAGATTTCTTTAGAACTGCTGAGTCAGTCATACTGGGAGTAATCACCTCACTGTCATCTATAAAATGAAATTAGTCATGTTACCTATACATTCCTATACTTCTCAGGGGACTGTGCTGAGTAAAATACAGTGAAATATTTAAGGAAAATGTATGTGTGCATATTTATAAAACCTTTCTAAAAATTGTATATGTCAAAGATGGGCTACTGCTAAGTGAGGAACCCATTCCCTGGCCTTACTTCCTCCCTGTGGTGAGGGGAACCACCCAGTCACTTGGAACTCCTGGGAATCAGTGGATTCACCAGAGTAGGGTTCTGTTAAGTTAGTGTCACCTCAGAATCAATATACCTCTCAAGTAGCTGATGAACAGAGTGACTTTGTCCTTTTTATAGAGAATAGGGTGAAACATCACGTAAGGTGTTTGGGCTTCAATTAACAGAGTATCTGAATATATTAGCTAGAGTGAAAGATTCAGCTGCTATAACAACAATAAGGCAACAATAATGTGGCTTAAAAATGAATTTTTTTTTTCACATAACAGTCCATGGTGGCTATTTCATATCACTGAGGGGAGAAGGGGCTCATGATAGCCAGGCTATCTGCAGCATAGCTCCTGTCTTTTGGTCATTATGTCCCAGTTCATAGGAAATGAGTATGTGCCAGGCAGGCTGACATTCCATTGGCAAGAATTAATTCAGTGGCTACTTCACAGTGCAGAGGAAAATGGGGAGAGTCATGTAGCCAGGCAGCCATGTGCCTAGCTATTCTTCTGACACAGTGGAAGAAGCGAAGAATGGGTGTTCATAGTCAGCTGGCCCTCTTTGCTGGAATCAGTGCCTCTGACCACCAAGAATTAGTGAACGCCCCAATTTCTACACACAGAACACACTTGCTTCATCCCAAGGGAGACAAACCAAAGCCCCATCCAGTGAATGCACTGCCTGAAAGTCCATGGTCACTGGGTAACATATGAATCATTTCTATTACGTTCCAGCATGGTTCCTGATGGTCTTGCAACCTGGGAACTAAAAAGCAAGTTATCGGCCAGGCACGGTGGCTCAAGCCTGTAATCCCAGCACTTTGGGAAGCCAAGACGGGCGGATCACGAGGTCAGGAGATCGAGACCATCCTGGCTAACACAGTGAAACCCCGTCTCTACTAAAAAATACAAAAAACTACCCGGGCGAGGTGGCGGGTGCCTGTAGTTCCAGCTACTCCGGAGGCTGAGGCAGGAGAATGGCGTAAACCCGGGAGGCGGAGCTTGCAGTGAGCCGAGATCGAGCCACTGCACTTCAGCCTGGGCGACAGAGCAAGACTCCGTCTCAAAATAAATAAATACATAAATAAAATAAAAAGCAAGTTATCTCCCCACTTCTGCACTCATACTCACACTCAATAAACCACGGTAGAACAGGGAGCAGAGAAAACACAATTAAAACTCCCGCTGGAAAAAGAGGAGGAGGAAATGCACACAGCAGCCCCTGGTCCATAGCAGGGCTGGGATCCTGCGGCAGGCAATGGGAAGGCCCCTGCCCCGGCGGAAGAGGAGATGCCCTGACTAGATTCTGGTACTGCTCTTCAGGAGAGCCCTTGCTCATGCTCTTGGTGTCCCTTGGCCTTGCCCTTGGGGAAGGGGCTTCTCTGTGTTCAGTTTCCTCCTTCACCAAATCTAAAGTGGGTGCTGGGGTTATCCCCTCTTGGTGGCTGTTCAGCTTTTGCAGCCCACTGCCTGCTGGTGCCAATTTGGAAGTTTGAGAGTGCAACAGTCGTTTTAGTGGCTTGGCTATGGTCCCTTTGCTAATGCAGTTCAGGTACTCAGAACTTCCAGCCAGTTCACATGCCAGCCTTCTCTCCCAACCTTCTTTCCAAGACTTGGGCTCTCTGCCTGCTTTTTTCTTTGCTTCCTTGCCCTCCATGTTTTCCTCTCACAATGTAGCGGCAGCTATATGGAGCGCTCTGAGACAGCAGACTTGGGAGGGAAGGCAGAACCCTTATTTTCATCTCCAATCTCTTGCTGTTTGAGGTATAGAAGTTATTGGCTTTTCCAACCCTTCAAGACACCAAATTTCTAAACTCTTCCTCTTCTTTTGTATCTCTCTTTGCAAATCAGTCTGGGTAGAGGCTCAATAGAAATGTAGCCTGCTTTCCAAGTTAGGTCAGGTGACAGGTTTTTTTTTTTTAAGGTCAACAGATTTTGTTGGTACACACCAGATTTTAGTCACACATTTTCCTTATGACTGTCTTTTTTTTAAACTGTGGTAAATTATCATGACATTAAATTTATGATGTTTAAGCGTGCAGTTCAGTGCAAAACTGAAACTCCATACCCATTAAACAGTAACTCCTCATTCCCACTTTTCCCCCATCCCCTGACAGCCAACATTCCGCTTTTGCTTCTGTGAATTTCACTGCTAATTCTGTGAATTTCACTACTTTTGTGTCTGGCTTATTTCACTTGACACAATGACTTCAAAGTTAATCCATAATTCAGCATGTATCGGAATTTCCTTCCTTTGTAAGTCTGAATAATATTCCATTGTATGTCTAGACCACATTTTATTCACCCCTTCATCAGTTGATGAACACTTGTTTTCCACCTTTTAGCTATTGTGAATAATGGTGCTATAAACATGGGTATGCAAATATCTGTTCAAGTCCCTGCTTCCAATTTGTATGGTTATATACACAGAAGTAAAATTTATGGATCACTTGGTCATTCCATTTTTAATTTTTTGAGGAACTGCCATACCATTTTCCAGCAGCTGTAACATTTTGCATTCCCAGCCACAATGCACAAGGGTTCTAATCTCTCCACATCCTTGCCAACACTTGTTACTTTTTTTTCCTTTCTTTTTTTTAATTATACTTTAAGTTCTGGGGTACATGTGCAGAACGTTCAGGTTTGTTACATAGGTATACACGTGTTATGGTGGTTTGCTGCACCCATCAACCCGTCATCTACATTAGGTATTTCTCCTAATGCTTCCTCCTAGCCCCCCACCCCTTGAAAGGCCCCAGTGTGTGATGTTCCCCTCGAGGTGTCCATGTGTTCTCATTGTTCAAATCCCACTTATAAGTGAGAACATGTGGTGTTTGGTTTTCTGTTCCTGTGTTAGTTTGCTGAGAATAACGGTTTCCAGCTTCATCCATGTCCCTGCAAAGGACTTGAACTCATCCTTTTTTATAGCTGCATAGTATTCCATGGTGTATATGTGCCACATTTTCTTTATCCAGTCTATCATTGATGGGCATTTGGGTTGGTTCCAAGATTTTGCTATTGTGAATAGTGCTACAACAAACATATGTGTGCATTTGTCTTTCTAGTAGAATGATTTATAATCCTCTGGGTATATACCCAGTGATAAGACTGCTGGGTCAAATGGTATTTCTGGTTCTAGATCCTTGAGGAATCATCACACTGTCTTCCACAATGGTTGAACTAATTTACACTCCCACCAGCAGTGTAAAAGCATTCCTATTTCTCCACATCCTCTCCAGCATCTGTTGTTTCCTGACTTCTTAATGATTGCCATTGTAACTGGCATGAGATGGTATCTCATTGTGGCTTTGATTTGCATGTCTTTAATGACCAGTGATACTGAGCTTTTTTCATGTTTGTTGGCTCCATAAATGTCTTCTTTTGAGAAGTGTCTGTTCATGTCCTTCGCCCACTTTTTGATGGGGTTATTTGCTTTTTTCTTGTAGATTTGTTTAAGTTCCTTGTAGATTCTGGATATTAGCCCTTTGTCAGATGGAGAGATTGCAAAAATTTTCTCCCATTGTATAGGTTGCTTGTTCACTCTGATGATAGTTTCTTTTACTGTGCAGAAACTCTTTAGTTTAATTAGATCCTATTTGTCAGTTTTGACTTTGGTTGCCATTGTTTTTGGTGTTTTAGTCATGGAGTCTTTGCCCATGCCTATGTCCTGAATGGTATTGCCTAGGTTTTCTTCTAGAGTTTTTATGGTTTTAGGTCTTATATTTAAGTCTTTAATCCATCTTCAGTTAATTTTTGTATAAGGTGTAAGGAAGGGGTACAGTTTCAGTTTTTTGCATATAGCTAGCCAGTTTTGCTAACACAGCTAATTAAATAATAATTTAATTTTTTAAATAATAAAATTAAATAGGGAATCCTTTCCCCATTTCTTGCTTTTGTCAGGTTTGTCAAAGATCAGATGGTTGTAGATGTGTGGCATTATTTCTGAGACCTCTGTTCTGTTCCATTAGTCTGTATATCTGTTTTGGTACTAGTACCATGATGTTTTGGTTACTGTAGCCTTGTAGCATAGTTTGAAGTCACATCCGTGTGATACCTCCAGCTTTGTTCTTTTTGCTTAGGATTGTCTTGGCTATATGGGCTCTTTTTGGGTTCCATATGAAATTTAAACTAGTTTTTTCTAATTCTGTGAAGAAAGTCAATGGTAGCTTGATGGGGATAGTATTGAATCTGTAAATTATTTTGGGCAGTATGGCCATTTTCATGATACTGATTCTTCCTATCCATGAGCATGGAATGGTTTTCCATTTGTGTCCTGTCTTATTTCCTTGAGCAGTGGGTTGTAGTTCTCCTTGAAGAGGTCCTTTACATCCCTTGTAAGTTGTATTCCTAGGTATTTTATTCTCTTTGTAGTAGTTGTGAATGGGAGTTCACTCATTATTTGGCTCTCTGTTTGTCTATTATTGGTGTATAGGAAAGCTTGTGATTTTTGCACATTTATTTTGTGTCCTGAGACTTTGCTGAAGTTGTTTATCAGCTTAAGGAGATTTTGGGCTAAGACGATGGGGTTTTCTAAATATACAATCATGTCATCTGCAAACAGAGACAATTTGACTTCCTCTCTTCCTATTTGAATACCCTTTATTTCTTTCTCTTGCCTGATTGCCCTGGCAAGAACTTCCAATACTATGTTAAATAGGAGTGGTGAGAGTGGGCATCCTTGTCTTATGCAGGTTTTCAAAGGGAATGCTTCCAGCTTTTGCCCATTCAGTATGATATTGGCTGTGGGTCTGTCATAAATAGCTCTTATTACTTTGAGATATGTTTCATCAATACCTAGTTTATTGAGAGTTTTTTGCATGGGCCAGGCGCAGTGGCTCACGCCTGTAATCCCAGCACTTTGGGAGGCTGAGGCAGGCGAATCACAAGGTCAGGAGATTGAGACTATCCTGACTAACACGGTGAAACCCTATCTCTACTAAAAACACAAAAAATTAGCCAGGTGTGGTGGCGGGCGCCTGTAGTCCCAGCTACTCGGGAGGCTGAGGCAGGAGAATGGTGTGAACCCAGGAGGCGGAGCTTGCAGTGAGCCAAGATCACGCTACTGCACTCCAGCCTGGGCAACAGAGCGAGATTCCGTCTCAAAAAAAAAAAAAAAAGAAAGAAAGAAAGAAAAGAGTTTTTTGCATGAAGAGGTGTTGAATTTTACTGAAGCCTTTTTCTGCATCTATTGAGAAAATCATGTGGTTTTTGCCATTGGTCCTGTTTATGTGATGGATAATGCTTGTTGATTTGCGTAAGTTGAACCAGCCTTGCATCCTAGGGATGAAGCTGACTTGATCATGGTGGATAAGCTTTTTGATGTGCTGCTGGATTTGGTTTCCCAGTATTTTATTGAGGATTTTTGCATTGATGTTCATCAGGGATATTGGCCTGAAATTTTCTTTTTTTTGTTGTGTCTCTGCCAGGTTTTGGTATCAGGATGATGCTGGCCTCATTAAATGAGTTAGGAAAGAGTCCATCTTTTTATATTGTTTGGAATAGTTTCAGAAGGAAGGGTACCAGCTCCTCTTTGTACCTCTGGTAGAATTCGGCTGTGAATCTCTCTGGTCCTGGGCTTTTTTTGGTTGGTAGGCTATTAATTACTGCCTCAATTTTAGAACTTGTTATTGGTCTATTTAGGGATTTGACTTCTTCCTGATGTAGTCTTGGGAGGGTGCATGTGTTCAGGAATTTATCCGTTTCTTCTAGGTTTTCTAGTTTGTGTAGAGGTATTTATAGTATTCTCTGATGGTAGTTTGTATTTCTGCGGGATCGGTGGTGATATCCCCTTTATCATTTTTTATTGTGTCTATTTGATTCTTCTCTCTTTTCTTCTTTATTAGTCTGGCTAGCGGTCTATCTATTTTGTTAATCTTTTCAAAATGCCAGCTCTTGGATTCATTGATTTTTTTGAAGGGTTTTTCGTATCTCTGTCTCCTTCAGTTCTGCTCTGATCTTAGTTATTTCTTGTCTTCTGCTAACTTTTGAATTTGTTTGCTCTTGCTTCTCTAGTTTTTTTAACTGTGATGTTAGGGTGTTGATTTTAGATCTCTCCTGCTTTCTCCTGTGGGAATTTAGTGCTATAAATTTCCCTCTAAACACTGCTTTAGCTGTGTCCCAAAGATTCTGGTACATTGTGTCTTTGTTCTCATTGGTTTCAAAGAACTTACTGATTTCTGCCTTAATTTCGTTATTTACCCAGTTGTCATTCAGGAGCAGGTTGTTCAGTTTCTGCGTAGTTGTGCAGTTTTTAGTGAGTTTTTTTTTATTTTTTATTTTTTTTGATACGGAGTCTCGCTCTGTCGCCCAAGCTGGAGTGCAGTGGTGTGATCTTGGCTCACACTCCCAGATTCATGCCATTCTCTTGCCTCAGCCTCCTGAGCAGCTGGGACCACAGGTGCACGCCACCACGCCCGGCTAATTTTTTGTATTTTTAGGAGAGATGGGGTTTCACCGTGTCAGCCAGGATGGTCTCGATCTCGTGACCTCGTGATCTGCCCACCTCGACCTCCCAAAGTGCTGGGATTACAGGCATGAACCACCACGCCCAGCCTTTAGTGAGTTTCTTAATCCTGAATTCTAATGTGATTGCACTGTGGTCTGAGAGACTGTTTGTTATGGTTTCTGTTCTTTACATTTGCTGAGGAGTGTTTTTTATTTGGTCAATTTTAGAATAAATGTGATGTGGTGCTGAGAAGAATGTATATTCTGTTGATTTGGGATGGTGAGTTCTGTAGATGTCTATTAGGTCTGCTTGGTCCAGAGCTGAGTTCAAGTCTTGAATATCCTTGTTAATTTTCTGTCTTGTTGATCTGTCTAATATTGACAGTGGGGTGTTAAAGTCTCCCACTGTTATTGTGTGGGAGTCTCTCTTTGTAGGTCTCTAAGAACTTGCTTTATGAATATGGGTGCTCCTGTATTGGCTGCATATATATTTAGGATAGTTAGCTCTTCTTGTTGCATTGATCCCTTTACCATTATGTAATGCCCTTCTTTGTCTTTTTTGATCTTTGTAGGTTTAAAGTCTGTTTATCTGAGACTGGGATTGCAACCCCTGCTTTTTTTTTTTTTTTGCTTTCTGTTTGCTTGGTAGATCTTCGTCCATCCCTTTATTTTGAGCCTATGTGTGTCTTTGCATGTGAGATCAGTCGCCTGAATACAGCACACTGATGGGTCTTGGCTCTTTATCCAGTTCGCCAGTCTGTGTCTTTTAATTGGGGCATTTGGACCATTTACACTTACGGTTAATATTGCTATGTGTGAATTTGATACTGTCATGATGCGAGCTGGTTATTTTGACCATTAGTTGATGCAATTTCTTCATAGTGTTGATGGTGTTCACAATTTGATATGTTTTTGCAGTGGCTGGTACTGGTTGTTCCTTCCTGTGTTTAGTGCTTCCTTCAGGAGCACTTGTACGGCAGGCCTGGTGGTGACAAAATCTCTCAGCATTTGCTTGTCTGTAAAGGATTTTATTTCTACTTCACTTATGAAGCTTAGTTTGGCTGGATATGAAATTCTGGGCTGTAAATTCTTTTCTTTAAGAATGTTGAATGTTGGCCCCCACTCTCTTCTGGCTTGTAGGGTTTCTGCAGAGAGATCTGCTGTTAGTCTGATGGGCTTCCCTTTGTGGATAACCCAACCTTTCTCTATGGCTGCCCTTAATATTTTTTCCTTCATTTCAACCTTGGTGAATCTGACAATTATGTATCTTGGGGTTGCTCCTCTTGAGGAGTATCTTTGTGGTGTTCTCTGTATTTCTTGAGTTTGATTGTTGGCCTGTCTTGCTAGGTTGGGGAAGTTCTCCTGGATAACATCCTGCAGAGTGTTTTCCAACTTGGTTCCATTCTCCCTGTCACTTTTAGTTACACCAATCAAGGTTTGATCTTTTCACATAGTCCCATATTTCTTGGAGGCTTTGTTTGTTTGTTTTCATTCTTTTTTCTCTAATCTTGTCTTCATGCTTTATTTCATTAAGTTGATCTTCAGTCTCTGATATCCTTTCTTCCACATGATTGATTCAGCTATTGATACTTGTGTATGCTTCATGAAGTTCTCATACTGTGTTTTTCAGCTCCATCAGGTCATTTATGTTCTTCTCTAAACTGGTTATTCTAGTTAGCAGTTCCTCTAACCTTTTTTCAAGGTCCTTAGCTTCCTTATGTTGGGTTTGAACATGTTCCTTTAGCTCAGAGGAGTTTATTTTTACCCACCTTCTGAAGCCTACTTATGTCAATTCATCAGACTTATTCTCCATCCAGTTTTGTTCCCTTGCTAGCAAGGAGTTGTGATCCCTTGGAGGAAAAGAGACGTTCTGATTTTTGGAATTTTCAGCCTTTTTGCACTGGTTTTTCCTCATCTTTGTGGATTTATCTACCTTTGGCCTTTGACGTTGGTGACCTCCAGATAGGGTTTTTGTGTGGACGTCCTTTTTGTTGATGTTGTTGCTATTCCTTTTTGTTTGTTAGTTTTCCTTCTAACAGTCAGGCCCCTCTGCTGTAGGTCTGTTGGAGTTTGCTGGAGGTTCACTCCAGACCCTGTTTGCCTGGGTATTACCAGTAGAGGCTGCAGAACAGCAAAGATTGCTGCCTGTTCCTTCCTCTGGAAGCTTTGTCCCAGAGGGGCACCCACCAGATGTCAACCAGAGCTCTCCTGTATGAGGTGTCTGTCGACCCCTGCTGGGAAGTGTCTCCCCATCAGGAGGCACGGGGGTCAAGGACCCACTTAAGGAGGCAGTCAGTCCCTTAGCAGAGCTTGAGCACTGTGCCGGGAGATCTGCTTCTCTCTTCAGAGCTGGCAGGCAGGAACATTTAAGTGTGCTGAAGCTGCACCCACAGCTGCCCTTTTCTCAAGGTGCCCTTCCCAGGGAGATGGGAGTTTTATCCATAAGCCCCTAACTGGGGCTGCTGCCTTTCTTTCAAAGATGCCCTGCCCAGAGAGCACTTTTTGTTTTTTGATAATAGCTATCCTAATGGGTGAGGTGGTACTTCATCTTTTTTGAAATGGCTTTTTAAACTTCTAAAAATTTTGGTGAAATATATATAACAAAAACTGCCATTGTGACCGTTGCTAAGTGTATAATTCAGTGGCATTAATTATATTCACAGTGTTGTACAACCATCACCACTGTGTCTCTAAAACTTTTTAATTACCCCGTTGATGAAAATATGAAGTGAATTTTAGACATTATGACAATTGGCTGCTAAATACTTCAGTATACTTCTCTAGAAAATGGACATTTTCCTGTATAATACAATTCTGTTATCATATGAGCCTTCAGTCATTTTCCATTGGAGAGAACTTACAGGGCCACACTTGTTGCAAAGGAGGCTGCGAAGTATAATGTAGGTGAGCAGCTGCTTACCAAATTATAATGGAAGGAGAGAGAGTGGATTTTGGTGCTCTACCACCCTAAAGTAATAAAGCAATAATGACTTTTTTTCACTAGTTTGGAGGTAGGTGATATTGAGCATTTGGTAGTGTCTTAATGATGTTATCAAGGACTCAGTTCTTCCTACCATCTAATCTGCCATTCTCCATGTGTTGACTTTGGGTCTTCATGTTTTTTTGTCTCGTGGTTTCATTATGGCTGCCATAGCACTAGGTGCCATGTTTTCACTATAGCATCCCAAGTGGGAGAGAAGTAGGGTGGGCAGAAAAGAAACAATCCACTATCAGGGATGCAAACCCTTCCCATTTGCTACTCAGTAGGCTTTCTTTTGCATCTCATGGGCCAGGTTAAAAGGAGTCTGGAAAGGTACTTGTTAAAGGAAAATGAGATCACTATGATTGGCTTAACAACTCATGACCTTGGGCTGAGCACATTTCTGTCCCTAATAAAATTAGACTTCTATTAGCTAAGAAAAAGAGGAGAAATGACTGTTGGGTTGGCAGTTACATCTGCCACATGTGGGCAATATTTTTATTATTATTAAAGATATAAACGGACTCTGAAGAGGATCTTGGCATAGAAACTCTAAGACAGCATTATTGAATTAAAGTGCTGGTAGAAGGGAATTCCTTCTGGGATTATTCTGTCAATAGTGTAGGGACAGGCCAGGTTCAGTGGCTCATGCCTGTAATCCTAACACTTTGGGAGTCCGAGGCAGGTGGATCGCTTGAGCTCAGAAATTCAAGACCAGCCTGGCCAATATGACGAGACCCTGTGTCTACAAAAATTAACTGGGCATAGTGGCACGTGCCTGTTGTCCCAGCTACTTAGGAAGCTGAAGTGGGAGGATCACCTGAGCCTGGGGAGATTGAGGCTGCAGTGAGCCATGATCATGCCACTGCATTCCAGCCTGAGTGACAGAGAGAGACCCTATCTCAAAAAAAAAAAAAAAAAAATAGTGTTGGGACAATGTGCTCCATTGATTTCTGAGAAAAAGAATCCTTAGGTCGCTGGCATGAAAGGATCCCTATAGTCATCTGTCAGTTGAATGAAGGTGATTGCTTTTAGAAATCAAGACAGCATTGGAGAAAAACTAGTTGCCATTGGTTCTACTTAGGAATCATTATATTCTTTTGGGAATGGTAATGTTTAATAGAAATCCTTTACTACATGTTGTTTCTTGCCAGCACTTATGAAAAATGTTGTGGGAACAGGGGGATTGACCTCATTAATTGAATAATATTGTTTATATCTGTGGATGGAGGGAAGTCATATACTCTTAAGGTGACACCAGGTCACCTGACTATTATGCCTTCCCAAACTTAGGATTCAGTGAAAACAAAATTTTAATTGTTAGCAGAACAAGTGTGACATTCGTTGGTTGTATTGCATATCTCCCCAGGCTGATTTATATCTGAGAGCCTGCAAACATTTTAGGGGAAAAACAAAAGAAACAGTCCTCATCATTACCCCTTATAATTACAAATGAATGATAAGATAATACAAGCCCTTCACACTTGCCCATGACACAAAAGAAAAATAAGATTTACAGGTGATTAAAAAACAAACCAAGGATGCTCTTGGTTCATGGACACTGTGACAGTCGTGGTCATGATGGGCGACTCGTTCATCATTTCTGCTTCATTCCAGTTGGCCCTGGGAGCAGAATGAAAAATTACTGTAGCAGGGAGCTCATTTCCTGATAAATTACAAGACAAAAAAAGAGAACCAAAGACCCCCAACAGCACTTTCAGCATCATACAGTTAACATTTATTGAAATGCTGGCTAACATTTATTGTATGCCAGCCACAGTTCTGAGTGCTTTAAACATATTTTTGATCCTCATAAAAACCCTATAAGGTAGATACCATTATTATTTCCACTTTGCTGATGAAGAAACTGAGGCACAGAGAAGACTTAACCAAGGACACAAAACTAGTAAGAGGCAGAGCTGGATTCCAAGCCCTGGTAGCCTGGCTCCAGAGTCTGTGAACTATAGCTGCCTCTCTCCATTGCCCCAGTCCTTCTGTTTATAATAAGCAAGTCCTTTCCAGCCCTTGGAAATATAAACTACAATGACACTTCACAGTCATTGTTGTAACTGGTTCTCACTAATCAAGTTGTTTTTTTGTTTTTTGTTTTTTGTTGTCGAGATAGAGTCTTGCTTTGTCCCCCAGACTGGAGTGCAGTGGTGTGATCTCGGCTCACTGCAACCTCCACCTCCCAGGTTCAAGCGATTCTTCTGCCTCAGCCTCCCAAGTAGCTGGGACTACAGGCGTGCGCCACCACGCCCGGCTAATTTTTTTGTATTGTTAGTAGAGATGGGGTTTCACCATGTTAGCCAGGATGGTCTCGACCTCCTGACCCCATGATCCGCTGGCCTTGGCCTCCCAAAGTGTTGGGTTTGCAAGCATGAGCCACTGCGCCCGGCCCTAATAAAGTTTTTAAAGCTGTAAATGAAGATTGGGCTTTACTTTTCCATTTGTAGCTTCCATTTCCATTTGCGGCTTGAAAAAATAGAAAGTTTGTCTTCAAGGATTAGCATGGGTGACAGTATGCTATGTTCTTTCACTCCGTAGCTTCAGTAGCTAATAATGTACAAACTCTCTGTTTTGAATTTGATGATAAAAGTATGAATAATCATATGACTTTGACTTTTTATTTATTTATTTGTTTATTTTTTGAGGAAGAGTCTCACTCTGTCACCCAGGCTGGAGTGCAGTAGAGCAATCTCAGCTCACTGCAACCTCTGCCTCCTGGGCTCAAGCGATTCTCTTGCCTTAGCCTCCCGCATAGTTGGGACTACAGGTACATGCCACCACACCCCGCTAATTTTTGTATTTTTACTAGAGATGGGTTTCATCATGTTGGCCAGGTTGGTCTCGAATTCCTGACCTCAGATGATTTGCCCACCTCAGCCTCTCAAAGCGCTGGGATTTCAGGCATGAGCCACCCCACCTGGCCATGACTTTGACTTTATAAACACCCCCTTTTCAAACCAACGAAAGGAGTTAGAGTCTTAAATAATAAATTAATATGGGCTTGTAGTAACACTCTGTTCAATTCCACAAAATCGTACACTTTCAAGTGGCCAGGTGTTCTCTCGGATATTTGCAGCTTGAAGACTTCCAGAGCAACAAAAATGTCCACAGTGGGAGCCTCTGAAGACCTCATGCTACAGGTCATTTTCTCTCAGAGGAACAAAGAGAACTGCAGGGATGTCAGGTCACAAAACGAGCATAGAAGGTGGGAATTTTCATCATCTGACTCATAGTGTTCAGGAGCCCCACTGTGCAGTCTCACTCACACCACAGATTGAGTAAAAGAGAGTGAAGAGAACTCAGACTTAGGGAATGACATTTATGGGAAGAAAAGAACATGCGACAGAAATATACAGAGAGTTTGCAGTATTGGCTCTCTAGGAAGATTTGGCCATCTGGATGACAGCTTTGCAAATCATTTGGATAAATGATACCATTCGGAGGAGAGTCTTCCAAAGCAAATCTAAATGCCAGAACCCTTTCAAGAAAGTTTATGCAATTCTGGCTTTTTTCCTCCACTTTTTAGAAGCTCATGAGGTGACGTTGTCCTAGATATAATTAACCATTTAGGACATAGGAAGAATTATCTTTAATTTTTTTACTGTGAAGTATTATTAGAAGATTAATATAAATAGAGTAAATATTATGTAGAATATAAAAGAAGTATGGGCCAGGCGCATTGGCTTACATCTATAATCCCAGCACTTTGGGAGGCCAAGGAGGGCTGATCACCTGAAGTCAGGAGTTCGAGACCAGCCTGGCCAACGTGGTGAAACCCCATCTCTACTAAAAATATAAAAATTAGCTGGGTGTGGTGGCGGGTGCCTGTAATCCCAGCTACTTAGGGGGCTGAGGTGGGAGAACCACTTGAACCCAGGAGACGGAGGTTGCAGTGAGCCGAGATTGAACCCCTGCATTCCAGCCTGGGCAACAGAGTGAGACCCCATCTCAAAAAAAAAAAAAAAAAGTATAATTCAGAATGTAAAGATACAATAAACCAGGTGTGGTGGTGCATGCCTGTAGTCCCAGCTACTAGGGAGGCTGAAGTGGGAGGATCTCTTGAGCCCAAGAGTTTGAGTTCAGCCTGGACAACATAGTGAGATGCCATCTCTTTAAAAAAAAAAAAAAAATGCTGGCCAGGTGCGGTGGCTCACACCTGTAATCCCAGCACTTTGGGAGCCTGAGGTGGGCGGATCACGAAGTCAGGAGTTCGAGACCAGCTTGATCAATATGGTGAGGCCTTGTCTCTACTAAAAATACAAAAATTAGCAGGGGCGTGGTGACGGGGTGCCTGTGGTCCCAGCTACTCAGGAGGCTGAAGCAGGAGAAGCGCTTGAACCTGGGAGGTGGAGGTTGCAGTGAGCCAAGATTGTGCCACCACGCTCCAGCTTGGGCAACAGAGTGAGACTCCTTCTCAAAAAAATAAAATAAAATAAAATAAAATAAAGAAAATTTAAAAAATAAAAATAAAAATGAATGCAAAGATAAAACTATTTTAGGAGTATGGAATATTCCATTCTTCTCCCCCTCTTTCCTTTAAGAGGCGAGGGGAAAATGTACTCTTCTAGCTGGAAGGAAACTGGTTGATTTAGCTCAGGGAAAGAGTGGAACTTATTCTTGCTAGGAAATATAAGTAAAGTTTGGGTGACACATTCTAATGTGACTAGAAGCAATGGATCAGTTTATTTTCATGGTGTCTGGAAGGATGCAAGAAAGAGATCCATCTCCTACTTTTAACTTTAATTCTCAGGCAGCAGTAAGGCAAAGTTAACAGAGTTAAGTTGGCCATGGGCAGTGGCTCACATGGGTGGATCACTTGAGCTCAGGAGTTCCAGACTAGCTTGGGCAACATAGTGAAACCTTGTCTCTACAAAAAATACAAAAAATTAGCCAGGTGTGGTGGCATGCAGCTGTAGTCCCAGCTACTTGGGGGCTGAGGTGGGAGGATCGCTTGAGCCCAGGAGGTTGAGGCAGCAGTGAGCTGTGATCGCGTCACTGCACCCCATCCAACCTGGGTGACAAAGCGAGATCGTGTCTCAAAAAAAATAAAAAGAGAGAGAGAGTTAATTTAATAGATTGTTTATCCTTTGCAAAAAGGTACTTTCAGTCAAGTATCTGAACTTGTCAAGCCAAGGCAGCTCAGAGAGCTGTGAAACTAAACCAAATTAAACATTCATCTCCAGGAACCTCCTGGAATCCTTCCCCAGTACCTGGAGCAGAGAGCACATCAGAGTCATTTCTCTAGTGCAAATTCTTTAGTCACAATATCAGCTGACAAGTGCAGGTAAATGAGAATCAGTGGCTAAATGGGACATCCCAGTACCTCGGGCCAGGAAATTAGTATATAAAGCTATTGTAGCTTGATGCCATGGTCTTAGAATTATCTTGTTAACCCTCTTCACTCTACCTCCCTGGTTGAAAGTTTCAATTTCCCACACAGACATTCCTAAAAGGGGAGCCAGCATGAGTATTTGTCCATTTGACAGTTGTGCCTCTCATTGTACATTAATAAGTGTCATTCTGATTTATTCACCAATCTGTTGTAACGATAGTTAACATTTTCTCCGGGGCTGATAATTTTGAGTACATTGGATCATTCTGTTTTTGCAAAGGTATAAAATACCAGACTTGGCTTAACCTCCAAGGTACTGCCACTCTGTCCTTGATGTCCTTCTCCCTCTCTTTGCATTCAATAGTGTTCATTTAGTTGAATCTCACAATCTAGGAGCTGAAAGACATTTCAGCTCCTAGATTCTGTAAAACCATAAGAAAATGGTGTTACAGATTTAAGTAACGACCCAGACCCGATTAGTCAGTTATTGGGAAAGCCGAGGTTGGGAACCAGATCTCCTAAGCATCTCGGCTGTACTTATCCTATTAGAGGGCCCTATTTCAGTGGCAGACCTAGAATAATTGGTTTACATACTCAACCATCACTCTTATTTTCTGTGCTCCCTCTACATTTGACTACTTATGGAATTATTTTTGTTAGCATAATGGAGAGCTTTATTATGAGCCCACAACTTTTTGGACATAAACAAATGAATAGAGACTGACTAGCAATGTTGTGTATGCTTAAAATGTTCATTCTTCTTCCATATTATATAAACTAGACAGCCATGGACCACTAATTCATACAATAGTTTTTATATATTGCATAGAATGTTACGTATAAATAGTCATATTCATTAGACCTCGCCTCAGTATTTCCACCACCTGGTATAGTACCTGGCACAGGTAGGGTGTCAATAATTTTGAGTTGGATTGTATTGGATTAGATTCGTTGCAAATTAAATTATTGAAAGTGGCTCTAATGTCTTTCAACTCCTAGATTCTGTAATTTATTTAACACCACTGCCCAGATATGTGTTTAGACTAAGGCACAACTGTTGAAAGACACTTTAGTAGGCCCAGTGTCTATCTCCTAGTCCGAAAGATCTACGTAATCAGGTAGACCAGTTCAGGGAACTAAGACCTCCTGAGATGTTGCAGAAGGGATTGTTTTGCCATCCTGAAGTGACCATCATGTTCCCTCTCTTGTCTCAACACTTGGAGGGTCCAGGGAGTCCCAGCATATGAAAGCAGTTGTCTCGGAGGTATTCACAAATTGGGCAGTGCTGGTTCAAACCCAGTAAACAAACTTGCTTTAACTGCAAAAACTTGTAAAAAAAATTGTAAAAAATTGTAAAAAACTTGTTTTAATTGTAAAACTCAAAATAAAGAGCATTGATATCTCCCTAGAGGTGCCATTTAATCACATTATTCTTCTGATTGTCAGGTCCCCAGTGTAAGTTACTAGGGCACTTAATTTTCTTAGAACAGGTGTTTTTGCCATAAGGATTATGTTGGCATCCAGTGTCTGAGATAGATTTTGTCTGGCAGTTAAGACATAAAGTGATAGTTATTTCTTTATGTTTAATACTGATAATTTTTCATAGACACTTCTGGAGCTTCTAGTTTTCACTTCATTTGTGTGGGGGGGATTTTTTATTTATATATTTTTGTAACATCCAAAACGCCAGACATATGTATTTTTTCATTGTGTTTATTAGCACTAATTTAAAGTTATACACAATGCATTGTTTTACAGAGCATTCATCTTTAGTCTCCTGAGATTGCTGCTCAATAACATGTCATGAGAAAAGTTCAGATTTGCAAAGCATTTGTCATTTCCTCCTGATAAGTGCTGATTTATTTAGTAACCATTTGTTTTTAACACCTTCGTCTGCCAGCCTATAGATTTATATACATGTCAGATCCATAAATACATAAATGTTAATATTAGCACTGAAAGTAGGTTGAAGTATACCTTTGGTACTTAGCTCTTCTAGTGAAAGTCCTAACCTAACCCAAACTCTTTTGTCTTTTCTTAAATGTGTCAATACTTATACAAGGATAAATGTTTTTATGAAAAATTTTCTGGCCAGGCACTGAGGCTCATGCCTGTGAGGCTTTGGAAGGCCGAGGTAGGAGGATCACTTGGGGCCAGGAGTTCAAGACCAGCTTGGGCAACATAGCTAGACCCCATCTATACAAAAAAAAAAAAAAAATTTTAAATAAATTTTCTATGGCCGGGCGCGGTGGCTCAAGCCTGTAATCCCAGCACTTTGGGAGGCCGAGGCGGGTGGATCACGAGGTCAGGAGATCGAGACTATCCTGGCTAACATGGTGAAACCCCGTCTCTACTAAAAATACAAAAAACTAGCCGGGCGTGGTGGCGGGCACCTGTAGTCTCAGCTACTTGGGAGGCTGAGGCGGGAGAATGGCGTGAACCCGGGAGGCGGAGCTTGCAGTGAGCCGAGATCACACCACTGCACTCCAGCCTGGGAGCACAGCGAGACTCCGTCTCAAAAAAAAAAAAATAAATAAATAAATTTTCTATTAGTTCTCAACTAAAACTCTGGAATATTTAAGCTAGATAACAATCATCCATGGTAACTGTTTCAGGGATTTCCCACGTGAGTAGGTGGGAATGATGATACCAATTTGAATCATGGTTTCATAAAATACACTTTTTTTTCGGTTAGACTAAACTTTCTATCTTGAAAGAGTGAAGTAAATGTTTTGCCTTAATTATTAATACAGGTCTATTTTATTTCAGTGGTACAGGCATGGATGGGAAGAAATGCAGCGTGTGGATGTTCCTACCTCTTGTATTTACTTTGTTTACTTCAGCTGGATTGTGGATAGTGTGAGTATTCGCTCATTTCATTATTTAAGGATTCAGGTGCAATGTAGATAAAAATGTAAATCTTAATAGTATATGGCGGCCAGGCACAATGGCTCATGTCTGTAATCCCAGCACTTTGGGAGGCCAAGGAGGGCAGATCACTTGAGGTCAGGAGTTTGAGACCAGCTTGGCCAACACGGCGAAACCCTGTGTCTACTGAAAATACAGAAATTAGTCAGGCGTGCTGGCGCATGCCTGTAATCCCAGCTACTCAGGAGACTGAGGCATGAGAATCACTTGAACCCTGGAGGCAGAGGTTGCAGTGAGCTGAGATCGTGCCACTGCACTCCAGACTGGGCAACAGAGCAAGACTCTGTCCCTGCCCTGAAAAAAATAGTAGATGGCATATCTATATGACTGTATTTATAAATACTTCAAAATAATATATTTTACTAATTCAACCTTGCTGAAGTCCTCATTTCTTTCCCATTTTCTGTTAACCAAAGTAAGTAACAAGAGTGAGTAATAATTATGCAAAGCAGGTGGTGAAGAATACGAGTTTATTTTGTGTTCATGTGTTCTTGTTGTGATGAACATTTTGTAAACTGGTTATTTGAATTAAATATTTACAAGATTTTCGAACTTGGTGCTAATATGCCGTGGATTCCATCTGCAGTCCAGTTCATAGTCAAGTTATTCACAACTGGGTCTGATATGTTTATAAAATGAATATCATTACATCAGAAGTCCTGGCTTACCACAAAATGTTCCCACGCTTGCTTATTTTAGGTAATATTCACCTTAAGAAAATTATTTTAGTTCCTTAAAGTTTGTTAGGAAAGGTAGGACACATATTCCTGAGAAGTTAGAAACTGAACCCTAATTTTAGTTTGCTCAAAGTTATAAGGTCTATTTCCTTGTTTTCTAGTTTCCAGTTTATAAGCATGGCCATCAATTTGGGGGATGTTTTGAAAATTAAGGAAATATTACTAATAATGACATTTGAGCTTCAAAGAACTAGATGAGCTATGGGTAAAGAATTGTAAAAGAGCATTTCTCAGTTAGAAAAAGTGAATATGAATTAGTGCAGTTAGTTTAATAAAACTGGGAAACAAATGATTCTTTTTTTCAATTTCTTTGTTCTATAAACTTATTCTTTTTTGATAGATACTTCATAGCTGTGGAAGATGACAAAATTTTACCATTAAATTCAGCTGAAAGGTAAAGTTTATCTGTGGGTATTTCATTGTTCATCAATAGATTTAGCAAAAACTTTCCCACTGGGAAGGTTAAACTGCACAAATGACAGTGCTTTAACCTGAGCTTCTGTGGTTTTTTTTTTTGTTGTTATCCAGGAAACCTGGTGTGAAGCATGCACCATATATAAGGTAACCCAGCAATTCTCTTCTGTTCTGTGGGACCATAGGAAAAGTTAGGAGGATCATAGATTTTGATATAGTAACTATAAAACATTTCATCTTTTTCAAGCATTGCAGGTGATGATCCTCCTGCAAGCTGTGTGTTTAGTCAAGTTATGAACATGGCAGCCTTCCTAGGTAAGAAGAGTATAAAGAATGCTTTATGTGCTTTGGTACATTTCTTTTTTATTTTAAATTCTCCCAAACCCTTATCGAAACAATAGGGGGCTTAGTTGATCATTTAGTATCACATCAGGTCAGTATGCTGAAGCCAGCTCTTTGTCTTAAAGGTCTTTTTCTCTCGTACATCCATTTATATTCACCCTGCTGTCCTTACATTTTCTCTTCCCTTTACCATCTTTATCATTCAGATACTCTTGACTTGATTTATTTTGCTGCATAAAATAATATATTTCATGGTATAAAATCCTGCATGAGAATGTAATATTGTATAATACGTTTGCTTTGAAAAGAATGCTTTATTTATTCCGTCGCTAGCAAAGATGAAAAAAATGCATGGGCTTTGTGATATTTGTTGATGTATGTAGATACTGTCTTTGAACCTAAAGGTCAACATTAGCATTAGGATTACACTCTCTCCTGTGCCTATAGACATAGTAAGCTGGCAAATGGAGAAGTAGGCTTAAAAAGAAGAAGAAGGGCCGGGCGCGGTGGCTCAAGCCTGTAATCCCAGCACTTTGGGAGGCCGAGACGGGCGGATCACGAGGTCAGGAGATCGAGACCATCCTGGCTAACACGGTGAAACCCCGTCTCTACTAAAAATACAAAAACTTAGCCGGGCGTGGCGGCGGGCGCCTGTAGTCCCAGCTACTCGGGAGGCTGAGGCAGGAGAATGGCGTGAACCCGGGAGGCGGAGCTTGCAGTGAGCTGAGATCCGGCCACTGCACTCCAGCCTGGGTGACAGAGCGAGACTCCGTCTCAAAAAAAAAAAAAAAAAAAAAGAAGAAGAAGAAGAAACCTTTGGTACTCATATCTAGTCCCACTTCCTCACTTTTTCTTTGGGGTCCAAGACCCTCATGTAATATTCTGTCCCTCTGTGAGTGCATCCACGACCCTGCATAGTCCTCCGGAGATGGTGGGAACCAGCCATGCACTCTATCCTTTTTCAAATCTACCTTGTGTACCATCTCCTCAATGCCAGGCTTTCCCAGGGTCTCTCCAAGAGTCAACTAGCTGTCACTGTCAGCATGCTGTTAGGAAGGACCAGAGACAGCCCACCCTTCCCACAATGGTGTTCTGGAAGTAGTTCTTTTGATGGTGAGACTTTCACTCCAAGTAAAAGGTAGTAGTGTTACTGAGGGAATATTCGACCTTTGTGGGACATGTCCCCCAAAGAAGTAACCTGTTATTTCACCTCCCCCACAAAATTCCTACTCATTCTTAATGTGTTCTTTTTTAATGTTTGCTATAAGAATGGTAAGACCTTTAGAAGTCAGTGGAAAATCAAGGGAGATGGGTGGTCCAACATGCAACACAGGCAGAAACTAGTTGGTTCAGAAAGCCCAGAACATGAGAAACACGGAGAATGTTTCCCATCAGGCCCATCAGGCCTCTCTTGAATCTGTAAGCTTCAAAAAGAAGTACACTGGGGAGCTTCTGTACAGTTAACAAGATTCTTCCCTAGAGCTAACCACCTTTCCATCAAAGCCCTCCCCAGCCTTCCCCAAAGCATATCCCATTTGCCAAAGCAGGAAGCATCTGGAAGGCATGGGCTGCTATACTACCACTGAGGAGAAAGTTAAATATACCCTGATGCTGGAGTTGCTGAGTCTTTAAAAAAGCTCTCCTCTTTATGCCCCTAGCAGTCAAGACTTTCACATCCTAGATATTTACAAGTATCAAGATGGATGGCACCTGCAGCATCTGGTGCACCCGTGGGCACCAGGGCCAGTCCTGGGCAGTCAGGTTTGGTTGTCACTGCTTTCAGCCTCAGAGCTGCCAGGACCTTTATATGTACTCCTTTTTTCTACTCTTGACACCATTCTTCTGAAAAGACCTAATAAACTTATTCATCCCAAGACATAAATAGCTGCTAAAGAACATTCACATTTAACAGAGCACAAAGCCCCAAGAGTGAACCTTGAATGGCAGGGTCAGGGACCTTTCCTGGCCCCTCTGCCATCATAGCACGTAGGCTTGCAGGCTGCCATCTATTCATATGATCATCCCACAGGGGGCAGCAACAATAATTAATAGCCATCATTTCTATTCCAGGAACAATGCAAAGCGCTTTGCAAATACTACCTCATTTAAGCATGATACTCAAGTCTGGAATATAAAAAAGCTATCACCAGCTGTCTATCCTCCACTGGGCTTTAAACAAACCAGTGAGCACATTGGAAGCCATATATTATTTCCTTTGTATGCTTAAGACAAATTGATATTTCCCAGTAGTCTTTAAGTGTATAATTTTTTAAAACCCAGTTTGTATCACTCACAAGTTTATCCAGTTATAAGGCTTATAATTGACTAATTACAAAAGCATTTCCAAAAACAAAGCAATGAAAGCAAGATCCCCTCTTCCAGATGACATTTGTCATCATCTTATTCTCCAGTCCTTCCTGCTCCACCAAGAAGCAGTTAAGCTTTTGCTAACTCTTGCTCTAAGGTATTACAACATCCAGTGTTTATTCTGTATTATCATTCATCATTTTTAGTACCATCTGGTAGACATAAAATTGATTAAGATTAGTGTTCAATGGGAGCAAACCAACAAGTATTTATTTATCAACTCTGAGAGTGAAAAAGAATCAGTTTACTAATGATTCCTTCTCTAAACTGTGGATACCTTCATCTCCCCAGGCCTGCCCTTGTTAGACTTCAGACTATTATTTTAATCTACATAACTGACTTTAAGAAATAACCCACACCGCGTATCAGTCACTGCTTTTCAGCAGCCGTATAGATTACAATTTACAATCTAAAACTGAGTCAATGTAGCATGTATTAAAATTAGCAAAGATATTTTATCTTTTTTGGCAGACTAATCAAAGATTGAATGCTCAATTATTTTCTTTAGAGAATTAGTTATGCTCTTTGTCTTGAAACTGCATTTCTTTCCACGGGGTGGGAGAGAAAAAGACCTAAGACAAATGTCTTCAAAGGAATATAATTTCCTGCCCTGGGGAGGTTGTGAGGATAAAGCTAATAACTGAATGATTTCAGTCACCTAATAGCAGCCACTCTCCCTTCAGGCAAAACATATTGATGGTTGTGTTCTACTGCAGTCATAAATAGGAATTATTGATGCATAAAGAGTAAAACAAAACAAAACAAAACAAAACAAAAATTTGGCTAGGTACCAGTTTAGAACTGCAAGGAAGAGATGTTATTTTGAGTTTTGAATTTTAAAAACTCAGTCAGACTCAGAATTTAAAATGTAGTTAGAAAAATCAGCCATTATTTGATTTGCACTCTTTTGAAAATAGACAGGAAAATTAAGTAGGGGACACCTCTCTATAGCAAAGGACCATTCTAAATACCAAAAACCACAGAAGGATGAGTTTTTAAAATCTTTTCTGAGGCCGGGCACGGTGGCTCAAGCCTGTAATCCCAGCACTTTGGGAGGCCGAGACGGGCGGGTCACAAGGTCAGGAGATCGAGACCATCCTGGCTAACATGGTGAAACCCCGTCTCTACTAAAAAAATACAAAACCTAGCCGGGCGAGGTGGCGGGCGCCCGTAGTCCCAGCTACTTGGGAGGCTGAGCAGGAGAATGGCGTGAACCTGGGAGGCGGAGCTTGCAGTGAGCTGAGATCTGGCCACTGCACTCCAGTCTGGGCGACAAAGCGAGACTCTGTCTCAACAAAAAAAACAAAACAAAACAAAAAAAATCTTTTCTGAAACTGTTAGTGAAATCTAAAACTTTTAATGAAACAAAAAAATACATCTATTGATCAGAACATGAATGTGGTAAAAGCTAGCATATATAAAGATGGCTTTGAAATGGCCCATAAGTCTTTTTAAAGAAGGTATAATTAAATCACTACTTGGTTGAAAATGGACTTCATAACAGTCCAAATCTGCCTCCATTCATACCTAAGTGTTAGTAAAACTGTTATGGGGCAAAATCTTTATTAGATCAATCGTTCTAAAAATTCAGCTAGAATCTATTTTAAAAGGAAAGCTTGCCTCCCCTCATCTGATTAATAATGGAGTTAAGAGGTAAAAAAGGGCAAAGTGTGGTGTTTAGAATGCAATTCTGGAAGTTAGGAGTGTTGGATTAAATCCCTGTCTTCAAATTGGTTTCTGTTTCCTGCTGAATTTCATCATTTGTTCATGATAAGATGACTTACCATTCATATTACAAATAGGACAGCTAGCAAAGCAGGGACCGGGAGATGTTGCATGTCCTGTGTTTACTGGACAGAAATAGATAATGAAGACAGCGGCCATCAACTCTGTTCCCCTGGGCATAAAGGAACAAACTGTTTGGGTGGGTGGGTCAACATGAAGAGCCATTTCAGGAACTAGGTTTAGGACTTAGGTCAAGTTCCAGCACCATCCTATCCCACAAAATGACCAGAGAGAGTTTTCAGTGGTCATTAAAAAAAAAAAAAAAATTAACCAGCCAGGCGCGGTGGCTCACACCTGTAATCCCAGCATTTTGGGAGGCCGAAGCAGGCGGATCCCAAGGTCAGTAGATAGAGACCATCCTGGCCAACATGGTGAAACCCCATCTCTACTAAAAATACAAAAACATTATCTGGGCATGGTGGCGTGCACCTGTAGTCCCAGCTGCTCAGGAGGCTGAGGCAGGAGAATCGCTTGAACCCAGGAGGAGGGGGTTGCAGTGAGCCAAGATTGCGCCACTGCACTCCAGCCTGGCGACAGAGATGGACTTCGTCTATATTATAGGCTCATGCCTGTAATCCCAGCAACTTGGGAGGCCGAGGCGGTCAGATCACCTGAGGTCAGGAGTTCAAGACCAACCTGACCAATATGGTGAAACCCTGTCTTTACTAAAAATACAAAAATTAACTGGGCGTGGTGGCATGGGCCTGTAGTCCCAGCTACTTGGAAGGCTGAGGCAGGAGAATTGCTTGAACCCAGGAGGCAGAGGTTGCAGTGAGCTGAGATCATGCCACTGCATTCCAGCCTGGGTGACAGAGTGAGACTCTGTCTCAAAAAAAAGAAAACAGGCCGGGCACGGTGGCTCAAGCCTGTAATCCCAGCACTTTGGGAGGCCGAGACGGGCGGATCACGAGGTCAGCAGATCGAGACCATCCTGGCTAACACGGTGAAACCCCGTCTCTACTAAAAAATACAAAAAAATAGCCGGGCGAGGTGGCGGGCGCCTGTAGTCCCAGCTACACGGGAGGCTGAGGCAGGAGAATGGCGTAAACCCGGGAGGCGGAGCTTGCTGTGAGCTGAGATTCGGCCACTGCACTCCAGCCTGGGCGACAGAGCGAGACTCCGTCTCAAAAAAAAAAAAAAAAAAAAAGAAAACAAAAATGAAGTGTGCTGTCTTAGTGTCTTGTTATTATGTCCTAATAGCCATACACAACTCATTAGAAGGATATCCTATGGTGCCTGTGTTGAGCTCTCTAGGCTTAATCTAATGACTTCTTTAGCTGATGACCACTTTGTGATGGAGTGCTGTGTGTTGAATTACTCCTCTCCCCTGCTTCCTCCTCCTATTCTTATCCTAAAATTAATAAGACATTGTGCCTATTTTTCATCCTCTTGGATAGTTATTGTCATTGTTAAAGACTTCAGATATAATTCCTACCTAGGTCCCTCAAACCAATAGTTTGAGAAACTGTTGTTAACCCAGGTATAGTGTATTAATTTTCTGATCAACAGTGGATACTAGCTGAAGCATATACTAAAATACATATCAGGGCTGAACAATTTGAGATTTTTATAAATCATGATTTATCTCTATTTTGTTTCTAAAATCAAAATATTAATCAAGTTTTATACCACTCTTTGATCAGAAGTACTTAGAACTAAAAGTCAACTTATCGAGCTTAAAGCCGTAGGGTTACACTATGAAATTTAACATACTTGGGAAATGTAAATTTATGGATAGATTTTCTTTATTAATGACTACTAATAATGGCCTGTAATCAAAGAAAAACCTTTAGCAAATAATTACCAACTTAATTGCTGTATAAATAAGGTAATTCTTGAATTTCTAATTGTCTTTCCTGCTGAACCTTAATGTCAAAATAAATTATCTTAGTAGTAAGTTTGTTTCCTTATATGTAGATATAATTTACATTAATTGAAGGTGATTTTTCATCATTTATTGACTAACCTCTGCCAACTCTTTGTATAAATATGAAAATATCTCTGCACTAGGCAAAAGAAAAGGATTAGATTAGGGCCTTGAGTATGGACTATCCCAAGGTTACTATTAGAAGTCAGATTTGAAATCTAAGTAACTTCCCTCATTCTCTCTTCAAATTCTCTGATACCAATTTGCTTCAAAAGATAGAGTGGACTTTTAAAATGAGTAATTAATATTATTTTCAGGAATTGAGTTTTCTTGATATACTAGGTACCATTTTCAGTACATACCAAATCTCCCAATCTGCTGTGTTCAAATACAGGTTTCATATGTGTGAATATTGTAACTTCTCTAATTTAGATTAACTATCTTTGTTGTTTGACAGTGAACACCTCTAAGTAGAATCAAAGGGAAGTGAGAGTAAAACCAGTAATAAAGGAACTTGTACACTTTCCATTATCTTTCTTCCTCTCCCCAGGAATGGTTTATGGCACTAGCACCAGTAGTTTTGTCTAGATGTGGTAACCTTGTCTTCTTCCCATTATGTTCCTACCCTATCATTATTTTCCACACTGTTCTAAGCTAAAGAATGACTGAGTTGGCCGGGCGCGGTGGCTCAAGCCTGTAATCCCAGCACTTTGGGAGGCCGAGACAGGCGGATCATGAGGTCAGGAGATCGAGACCATCCTGGCTAACATGGTGAAACCCCGTCTCTACTAAAAAATGCAAAAAAACTAGCCGAGCGAGGTGGCGGGCGCCTGTAGTCCCAGCTACTCGGGAGGCTGAGGCAGGAGAATGGCATAAATCCGGAAGTGGAGCTTGCAGTGAGCTGAGATCCAGCCACTGCACTCCAGCCTGGGCAACAGAGTGAGACTCCGTCTCAAAAAAGAAAAAGAATGACTGAGTCCGTCTGTCTTTATCCCATCTTATATGTTGTGTGCCAAGCCTCTGCAGTGCTCTCCTAAGCCAGTCTGTCCTGTGGGGACCTTGTTTTTGAAAACTCTGAGAACAACACCATTCATAGTCCTATCATCCTTGCCTCACCTAAGTAACATACAGCCCTGCTGCCTGGAGTCCTCTCTGCCTCTCTGCCTCTCTGCTTTCCCCAGATTGGGTGTAATAAAACATCTAAATAATCGTAAGCATTGCATGGAAAGTTTCTCTGAAAAGTTGTGGATCATTCCAGAGATGTAAAATGTACTGTGGTGAAAAGTTTAATTTTGCACATTGTGGCTTTAGAATTCTCCCTCTTACCTAAGAAAATAGTGCAGCAGCAAAATAATAATAATAGAATTCTGCCTCACAGTCTAGGTGTGTGATTTAATTTCTTTCATTTTAAGACTTTGCTTTATTCCTAGCCCTTGTGGTAGCTGTTCTGCGCTTCATACAACTGAAACCGAAGGTTTTAAACCCATGGCTGAATATTAGTGGATTGGTGGCGCTGTGTCTGGCTTCCTTCGGAATGACCTTACTTGGTAATTTTCAGGTACTTGATTTGGCCTTTTTCACCTCCCTCTGACACTGGTAAGACCTTCACTTGTGAGATTATCAAAGCTATTGAGGTATAATCACCATATGGCCCATATAATTCTGCACGAACCTTTTTTTTAAAAAATTAGGACTCTTTTCCATGGCGCCTGGGAGGCGTTCAGCTATTTCAAGATGAAGCTGAACATCTCCTTCCCAGCCATTGGCTGCCAGAAACTCATTAAAGTGGAAGATGAACACAAACTTCGTACCTTTTTTTTTTTTTTTTTTTTTTTTTTTGAGACGGAGTCTCGCTCTGTCGCCCAGACTGGAGTGCAGTGGCGAGATCTCGGCTCACTGCAAGCTCTGCCCCCCAGGTTCATGCCGTTCTCCTGCCTCAGCCTCTGGTGTAGCTGGGACCACAGGCACCCGCCACCACGCCCGGCTAATTTTTTTTTTTGTATTTTTAGTAGAGACGGGGTTTCACCATGTTAGCCAGGATGGTCTCCATCTCCTGACCTCGTGATCCGCCCGTCTCGGCCTCCCAGAGTGCTGGGATTACAGGCGTGAGCCACCGCGCCCAGCCAAACTTCCTACTTTTTATGAGAAGCCTATGGCCACAGAAGTTGCTGCTTAAGCTCTGGGTGACGAATGGAAGGGTTATGTGGTCCGAATCAGTGGTGGGAATGACAAACAAGGTTTCCCCATGAAGCAGGGTATCTTGACCCAGAGCTATGCCCACCTGCTACTAAGGGGCATTCCTGTTACAGACCAAGGAAAGCTGGAGAAAGAAAGAGAAAATCAGTTCGTGGTTGCATTGTGGATGCCAATCTGAGCATTCTCAACTTTGTTATTGTAAAAAAAAAGAGAGAAGGCTCTTCCTGGACTGATACTAGGATGCCTCGTCGCCTGGGCCCTAAAAGAGCTAGCAGAATCGGCAAACTTTTCTTTTTTTTTTTTTTTGAGACAGAGTCTCGCTCTGTCGCCCACGCTGGAGTGCAGTGGGGCCATCTCGGCTCACTGCAACCTCCGCCTCCCGGGTTCACGCCATTCTCCTGCCTCAGCCTCCCGAGTAGCTGGGACCACAGGTGCCCGCCACCACGCCCAGCTAATTTTTTGTATTTTTAGTAGAGACGGGGTTTCACCATGTTAACCAGGATGGTCTTGATCTCCTGACCTCGCCATCTGCCCGCCTCGGCCTCCCAAGTTGCTGGGATTATAGGCGTGAGCCACCGCACCGGGTCAAACTTTTCAGTCTCTCTAAAGAAAATGATGTCTGCCAGTATGTTGTAAGAAAGCCCTTAAACAAAGAAGGTAAGAAACCTGGGACCAAAGCACCCAAGATTCAGCGTCTTGTTACTCCATGTGTCCTGCAGCACAAACGGCAGCGTATTGCTCTGAAGAAGCAGTGTGCTAAGAAAAATAGGGAAGAGGCTGCAGAATATGCTAAACTTTTGGCCAAGAGAATGAAGGAGGCTAAAGAGAAGCGCAAGGAACAAATTGTGAAGAGACGCAGACTTTCTTCTCTGCGGGCTTCTACTTCTAAGTCTGAATCCAGGCAGGGAAAAGATTTTTTGAGTGACAAATAAGATCAGATTCAAAAAATTAAAAAAAAAAATTAGGAACATTGGTTCCTAATATGCACAGGTTCTCCAGAATTCAGCCCTTCTAATCTCTCAGGCTGGTCTTCCTGAGTTCTCTTAAACGTGCGAGGGTGTTAAATATGCCTATGAAATACAGTGTGGCTACTGAGAAAAGCAGCTACTAGAACAGCTGTATATTTTCTACAGAGGATTTCCAAGTGGTTTATACTTTTTTCGCAACAAATTGGATCCTAATGTACCCTTCTAGAAAACCAATAGGATCATTGCCTTTCTATAACTAAACACCAAACATCCTTTTTGGATAAAGCATGCTTTCAGATTAGCAAGTTTATGCGGAAGTCAAGTTTGAAAGCCCAGAATTTCTCTAGGACACTTATGGCTTGTATAAAGATATACTACTCCTAACTCTTCTTCCTAGAAATTCAGAAGCCCAAGGTCACAACCTTTAAGCATAATTTTCTTTGCCAATACCATTACCCAACTCTTGACAAGAATGATTTTATTTGTAAAAGAGACAAGGAAACCTCTGTACTATGATAGTGGCTGACTGATTTCCCTCCCTCCCCACCAACCTCCAACCTATGCTATTGATACTACTGCTAGAAACTTCCTCCTTGTGGGCAAACACTGATCCTGACACTCTTCCCCTTGTCTGTTGAATGAAACCCCAAAAGGCATAGGCATTAAAGACCCTCAGCATTCTAGTGTTAATTTAGTAACGTTCCTAATGAAAATAGTAGTGGATTTTCTAAGGCCATTTCTTGTCCTACCCTCAGCACTGCTGATTCATTCCCAAATGAATGGATCAGTCATTCCCAAAGACTTCCCCTGGCACATAGTAGCAACCCAATAAGTATTTTTTGCTTGGCGAGTTGTAAATGGGCAATCCCACCAATTCCTCTAACTGTTCTATCTCCCATCTATATCCAGCTAAGCAACTAGAAAGCTGCATTCTTAGAATATATTGGCTGAGGCAGTGATTACCAGGAGAATATTTGAGAGTTTATCCTGTTACGATCCAAAATGTAAGGCAAGGCATGGGGCATTTTAACTGAAATTTTGGTGGGAGTCTTTCCTCCACTTGCCGGCCTGTGCTGAGGGTACAGGCATGTTGTAAAGTGCTCAATCACTATTGTTTCTCTCAATCAGGGCTTTGATGAGTTACTAAGAACTCATTTTGTTCTTTAGGAAAGTCCTAGAAAAATCCCCAAGATTGGGTGGCTTTGGTGAACCACAAATACTCAAGACCATGAATGTTGACACCGCTTATGAAGAACGTTGGCTGAAATGTAACAGAATACATGAGAAATGACGAATTAGTTTCCCATGGAGAAACCAGGTGGCTAGTATATGGGATGGGAGACAGACTTTTCAATCAATCCCTCATTATAATTTTTTTAAGTTTAAACTATGTAACTATATTATCTTGTTTTAAAGATTAAAAATAATAAATGAATAGATTTATATAGCTTGGAAAACCAGTTTTCTAGAAGCAAAATTTGATTTCAGGTATCATTATTTTAAATAATTTTGAAAATATATCTTTTGAACTGTGAGAGAAAACATGGCTTCTTCCAAAAAAGAGGTAAAAATCCTACAGCCAAAAACAATAGAAAAAAGTGTAAAAGGAAAGTAATATTGATTTCATGCAACCATTATGAACAACAATGTCAAACAACAAAACATCTGAAGGCAATAGCAATTCAAAAAAATAATACTTTCACAATGGGTTTAAAAGCCATATCTTCGACAATCGATTTTACTTTCCTATATGTGCAATTAAAAAATATATGTTGAAGAAAAGGAAAAGGAAGAAAATTTTTAAAAAATATGTAAATATATAATAATGAACTTTTATCATACCACTGTGCTGTAGCCTGGGCAACAGAGCAAGACCCCATCTCAAATACATATATATGTATACAAACATACACTCTAGGTTTGATGAAGACGTGGATAGACTTTGTTTTTTCTTTTTTTGAAGAAGTGGATAGTCTTGGTGAAGTATGATTCACTAAAAAAAATTATGATCTAATGGTGATAATCTGAAAAATATGTATATTTACATATGTATACACATGAAAATACAAAAAGAGTTTTAAGTGATGGATATATTTTTAAAATATCAGTGGGTAATGATTTGGGGAGTTTACATCTATAACCCCCAACAGCAATAACCTAAATGGGAGTCCTCTATAAAAGCCTTGAGTATGAATCTTCAAATACTGTTGTCCTACTGTGGGTCTCTATATGTGGCAAAAGCTCATAGGTGACAGTTTTTCTTATTACTATGGGAAAATAAAACTAAAAAAAAAATTCTTATTAACAATGAATTAGGGCCGGGTGTGGTGTCTCACGCCTGTAATCCCAGCACTTTGGGAGGCCAAGGCAGGTGGATCATCTGAGGTTGGGAGTTTGAGATCAACATGGTAAAACCCCATTTCTACTAAAATACAAAAATTAACTGGGCGTGGTGGCATATGTCTGTAATCCCAGCTACTTGGGAGGCTGAGACATGAGAATCGCTTGAATCCAGGAGTCTGAGGTTGCAGTGAGTGGAGATCGCACTACTGCACTCCAGCCTGGGTGACAGAGTGAGACTGTGTGTCAAACAAACAAACAATAACAACAACAAAAACAATTACTTAGGCCAGGCACCATGGTGGTTCATGCCTGTAATCCCAGCACTTTGGGAGGCTGAGGCAGGAGAATCACTTGAATCCGGGAGTCAGAGATTGCAGTGAACCAAAATCATGCTGCTGCACTCCAGTCTGGGCGACAGAACACTCCATCTCAAAAAACAAACAAACAAACAAACAATGAATTAGTCACATTACATAGACGGGCCAGTTTTGTAAGAGTGAAGAACAGAGCTTAAAGGGTTTTAGTTATCTGTGCCAATTAAATATTGACTTGCCTAGAATTGGCTGTCCTCCATCAGTAAATATATATTGGCCAGGATTGATGGCTCACGCTTGTAATCTCAGCACTTTGGGAGGCTGAGGCGGGATTACTTGAGCTCAGAAGTTCATGACCAGTCTAGGCAACGTAGGGAGACACCATCTCTATAAAAAAAAATAAGATAAAAAATGAGCACTCTCCTCCTGCTGCCAAAGGTGCTGAAAGGAAAGAAGGCCAAAGTGAAGAAGGTGGCTCTGGCCCCTGCTGTCGTGAAGAAGCAGGAGGCCAAGAAAGTGGTGAATCCCTGGTTTGAGAAAAGGCCTAAGAATTTTGGCATTGGATGGGACATCCAGCCCAAAAGTGACCTCACTCGCTTTGTGAAATTGCCCCGCTATATCAGGCTGCAACGGCAGACAGCCATCCTCTATAAGCAGCTGTGATTAACCTCTGTAAGTGTTTCCTGCAATTAACCAGTTCACCTAGGCCCTGGACCGCCAACCAGCTACTCAGCTGCGCTCGCTAGCCCACAGGTACAGACCAGAGACAAAGCAAGAGAAGAAGCAGAGGCTGTTGGCCTGGGCTGAGAAGAAAGCTGCTGGCAAAGAGGACGTCCCCACTAAGAGATCACCTGCCCTTCAAGCAGGAGTTAACACTGTCACCACCTTGGAGGAGAACAAAAAGGCTCAGCTGGTGGTGATTGCACACGATGTGGATCCCATCGAGCTAGTTGTCTTCCTGCCTGCCCTGTGTCGTAAAATGGGGGTCTTTTACTGCATTATCAAGGGGAAGGCAAGACTGGGACGTCTAGTCCACAGGAAGACCTGCTCCACTCTCGCCTTCACACGGGTTAACTTGGAAGACAAAGGAGCTTTGGCTAAGCTGGTGGAAGCTATCAGGACCATTTACAACAACAGATCCGATGAGATCCTCCGTCGCTGGGGAGGCAATTTCCTGGGTCCCAAGTTTGTAGCTCACATTGCCAAGCTCAAAAAGGCAAAGGCTAAAGAACTTACCACCAAGCTGGGTTAAATGTACACTGTTGAGTTTTCTGTACATAAAATTTTCCTTCAAAACAAAAAAATTAGCCAGGCATGGTGGCGTGCACCTGTGGTCCCAGCTACTCCAGAGGCTAAGGTGGGAGGATCGCTTTGAGCCAGGGAGCCGTGATCACGCCACTGTATTTCAGCCTGGGAGACAGAGTAAAGACCCTGTCTCAAAAACAAAAAAAACCCAAAAAACGAAACACACACACACACACACACACACACACACACACACACACACACAAAGCAAAAACCATGTCCGAATCCCTGGTCGCATTTTCTTAGCCTGGAAAAGTTTGGGGTGTATGCTTGTAGAAACATTTCTTTTTCTGTAACTCTCCTGTTGTTTTCTTTTACTTTTTCTAAACAAATGTTTTTAAGGGTTGGGGCTATTGTTTATTTCCTTCATCCCCTCAGAGTTCAAACCATTTGAGAATAGAACAAAGAACTAATCTTTGTACAATCTATTATCCCATTGTTGGGATATTTCTTTTCCTATCTTTTCCCCTCATATATTCATTCAACTTGCCTGTCTTCTTTGCTGAATGGGCTTTCATGTGTCATTATCCATTCATCCCTAAGCTCACGAATGATGAAGAAATCCATAACGTCGGAACCTCTTTGACTTTTGGATTTGGCACGTTGACCTGCTGGATCCAGGCTGCGCTGACACTCAAGGTCAACATCAAGAATGAAGGACGGAAAGTTGGAATTCCACGAGTTATTCTGTCGGCGTCTATCACTCTCTGTGTGGTCCTCTGTATCCTTCGAATGTGAAAAGGTTCTTTTGCCAGTAAGATGAAAACAAGGAAGTTGTCTCTGTAGCAGAACCCAGTGGGTTAGGATATTCTGCCAGATTATCTCAGAATCTTAAGGCAAAACAAAGGTAAATGGGTATAAAAACAAAAACTCTCAGACCGATTTTTCATGCCAAAGGGGAGATGGAGAAATAAAAATAAAACAAGGTCTGCCCTCTCCAGATTGTTTCAGTCTTCAGGAATGGTGTCATACACTCTCCTTTCACTAATGATGTAAAACTTCTTATTTGTGAAAATCAGAGAATGCATAGCCAAAAAAGAATTGTCATTTTTCTCTCCAGCTTAAAAAAATTCATTTGTGATTTTATTAATGGCCCTGTTATTTCATTTCATTTGTAGCTCTGAAATGAATTTCAGAGGACCAGTACATTTATATCTTTCCGGAAAACAATGAAGCTTTTCTGGAAGACAAATTCAAGCTCTAGATTAATGCTGCATGTGTAGTTTTCCTCAAATATTTGAGGCTTTGGGGTGCTATCCGTTTCCCTTCCTCCCCTCAGAGTTTGAACTAATTGAGAGTGGATGCTAGAAGCCAGATGGGGATGAAGAAATCAGCCTTTATCCTAGTAAACCTGGAAAGGAAAATGCCGCAGGTCTCCTCTCTCACACCTTGGAATTCAACTTAACCCTCCAGTAACAAGCAGAGAAGCCAGGGAAAGGCAGAGGAGAGCACCTCACTCCGCTTAGCCCCACACAGATCCCAGAGACAGTCTAGCTTAGGATGGAGTGCAGTGACCTCACCTACTGGTAGTCTGGCCCAATAGAAGCCTGCCAATTCCCATCCCACCAATCAAATCAGTCACTCATTCCATGGCATGGAGTAATCAGAAGTGTTCAACACTTTGGGAGGTGGAGGCAGTAGGATCACTTGAAGCCAGGAGCTCAAGATCCACCTGGACAACAAAGGGAGACCCTGTCTCTACAAAAAAATATATATATAAAATTCAGCTGGGTGTTTTGGCAAGCACCTGTAATCCCAGCTACTGGGGAGGCTGAGGTGGGCTCGCTTGAGCCCAGGAGTTTGAGGCTGCAGTGAGCTAAGATTGACTCTGTCTCTAACCATCAATCAATCAATCAATCAATAAAAAAGGCCTGGTGCTGTGGCTCATGCTGTAATCCTAGTGCTTTGGGAGGCTGAGGCAGGAGGGTTGCTTAAGTCCAGGAGTTCAAGACCAGCCTGGGCAAGATAGCAAAACCTGGTCTCTATAAAAATTTATTTTAGAAAAATTAGCAGGGTGTGGTGGTGTGCACCTGTAGTCCAAGCTACTTGGGAGGCTGGGTGGGGAGGATTGCTTGATCCCAGGAATTTGAGGCTGCAGTGAGCTGTGATCATGCCACTGCAATCCAGCCTGGGTGACAGAGTGAGACCCTGGCTCAAAAAATAAAAGGCAAAAATAAAAGAAATGTTCCCTCCAATAAGGCCCTCCTCAGGAAACCAGAGAAAGGAATCAAGGTTCCTAAAGGGTGTATTGTACAGAAAACACAATTACACATCTTCAGTCATCATAATCACCAATATTTAGACACTGTGCTAGGCATTATTCTAAGTACTTTAAATGTATCAACTCTTTTTATCCTCACTTAACATGTAAGAACAGTGAATCACAGAGAAGTTTAATTTGCCTAAGATCACACAGATGATGTGTGGTGGATCAAGATTCAAACTCAGGCTCAGCTCTTGCACTCTTAACCACTACAGGACCCCAAGTTAGAGAAAGTAGCTTCAGAATGAAACAATGGCATTTGCAGCAACCTGGTTGGAATTGGAGACCATTATTCTAAGTGAAGTAACTCAAGAATGAAAAAGCAAATGTCCTACGTTTTTACTCATAAGTGGGAGCTAGGCTGTGAGGACACAAAGGCATAAGAATGACACAGTGGACTTTGGGGACTCAGGGGAAAGGATGGGAGGGGGATGAAGGATAAAAGACTACAAATTGGGTACACTATACACTGCTTGGGTGGGGGGTGCACCAAAATCCCAGAAATCATCAACTAAATAACTTATTCATGCAACCAAACACCACGTTCCCCAAAATCCTATTGAAATATAAATAAATATAAATAAGTTCAAAAATAGCTAGAAAAAAATTAAGTATATCAATTCAAAAAAAGAGAGAGAGAAAGTAGCTTTAAAATATGAATAGAAGCAGACCCTAAGATGAGGGGGGAAAAGAATAAAATATGAAAACATACATAGTTCAGAGCCCATTCTCTAGTTAGTGGAGTATTTGAACTATTTATTTCTTCATTCACAAATTCCCATTTCACCATTTTGCTGATTTTTCAAAGCTCTACAGTCACATTAGATAGAGAACATTTAAGGACTTAAGTTCAAGCCAAAAAACTTGGTTCTTGCTAGCAACCTAATAAATACTCTATGAACAAAAAGATCAAAACTCTGCCAATATAAGATATAAGGAGATATGCTTTCTCCATTAATTTAAGTAATAAGTTAATATTGCTTTGGCAATAGTTTGCACCCTTGTTCAGAAGAATGTGCAGGCTTTAAATTATTCCAAGATGTTTTTTGTGATTTAAGACAGGGTCTCATTGTGTTGCCTAGGCTGGAGTGCAGGGGCATGATATTGGCTCACTGCAACCTCTGCCTCCCGAGTTCAAGCCATCCTCCCATCTCAGCCTCGAGAGTAGCTGGGATTACAGGCACACACCACAACACCCGGCTAATTTTTGCAGTTTTAGTAGAGACGTGGTTTCTCCATGTTGTCCAGGCTGGTCTCGAACTACTGGGCTCAAGTGATACACACTGCTCAGCCTTCCAAAGTGTTGGGATTACAGGCATGAGCCACCTTGCCCGGCCTATCCCAGGTTTTGAGCTTTCACCAAATGCTTCTGTTTCATGCTCTTTCTGAACACATGGAATCTTTTTTTTTTCCCCCTTCGGTTCTCAGGTGAATGGATTAAGGCCCAGTCAGAGCAAAGTTTGGCTGAAGTAATTTCACACTCTTGCTCTCTGAAAATTTCCCGATTTCAGGTCTTGAGGATAAAACTAATTCTAAGGAGACATTTCTGATCTTTCTAAGTAAATGTATTTAGTTCCTCAGACACTTGGCCTTTCACTAAAGCATGCTATGAACTTTTTACCCTTCTTCCCAGCTCCTCCCTCCATTTATTCGGTTGTGTATATACAGATACAGATACACACACACACACACACACACACACACACACATTCCATATATATCCAAGCATAAAAGTCTCATCTGTTTTTCCTTTTTTAAAGATGGAGCCTTGCTGTCGCCCTAGCTAGAGAGCAGTGGTGCAGTCATAGTTCACTGCAGCCTCAAACTCCTGGGCTCAAGTGATCTTCCCACCTCAGCATTCCAAAGCACTGGGATTACAGGCGTGAGTTACCCCACCCGGCCTCATCTGTTTATACAAGTTTAAATGTGATATGAGGAATGAAACTAGTCTATACAGTATTGTCTGAAAGACAATAGTAAAAATTAGAAGAGACAGACGGGCCAGCCACTCAGACACTGTTAGTAGCACTGCAGAGCCACACACAGCTTACATGTCAGTAGTTAGTAATTTCATATGTTCGAAATTATTTCTGCAGATATAATGATAACTACGAATTCATAGTCATTTGCAATTTGCAGTGCTTTCTTCTTTTTTTTTTTTTTTTTTTTGAGATGGAGTCTCCCTCTGTCACCCAGCCTGAAGTGCAGTGGCTGGTCTCGGCTCACCATTTGCAGTGATATTTTTAAAATTAGCTTTATTTTGGCTGGGTGCGGTGGCTCACGCCTGTAATCCCAGCACTTTGGGAGGCCGAGGCGGATGGATCACCTGAGGTTGGGAGTTCAAGACCAGCCTAACCAACATGGAGAAACTCCATCTCTACTAAAAATGCAAAATTAGCCAGGTGTGGTGGCGCATGTCTGTAATCCCAGCTACTCGGGAGGCTGAGGCAGGAGAATCGCTTGAACCCGGGAGGCGGAGGTTGCGGTGACCCGAGATCACGCCATTGCACTCCAGCCTGGGCAACAAGAGTGAAACTCTGCCTCAAAGAAAAAAAAAAAAAATTGCTTTATTTTTCTGGCCAATTAATTACTTTGGAATTGTAATCCTTTTTCTAATCTCCCAGTTTTGTAAGCAGCTACAGAGTACAGCTGTTGAATACATGGCTCAGGAGTTAGAGTGCTTGTTTGAGTCCAGCTCAGCCAATTAATACCTGTGTGACCTCAGGTAAGTTACTTACCCATTTGGTCTCAGTTTCCCTATTTTTAAACAAACTGACAATTATTTGGATAAGAGAGTATTTAAGGGCAAATAGAACATGTAAAAAAGAGAAACAAAAACAATGATAATAGGATTGTTGTGAGGATTAAGTGATACTATCCATGAAAGCACCTAAAAGCATGTCTACCACCAAATAGAAGCTCAATAATGTTAACTGTTATTATTCATATAGATTTTCCTGTTCAAGAAACTCTAGCAGGCCACCAGTTTTGCTAGTGAGGAGGAGAGCCAGACTTTTCCTATAATCTGTCTCTGCCCTGAAAAGATTCCAGTTTTAATGTGGCTGATGAGGGTATTCTCCTTGACTGCTTCTCCCCAGACTTCATCCTCATGGCCCAAAGCATCCACATGTATGCAGCCAGGGTCCAGTGGGGCCTGGTCATGTGCTTCCTGTCTTATTTTGGCACCTTTGCCGTGGAGTTCCGGCATTACCGCTATGAGATTGTTTGCTCTGAGTACCAGGAGAATTTCCTAAGCTTCTCAGAAAGCCTGTCAGAAGCTTCTGAGTATCAGACTGACCAGGTGTAACCCATCAGTTTTTCCTTGCTGGTGAGGTGGGTGTGATGGGGGAGGGGCCAGTAGGACACACTCACGGGACTTGACACAGAACCTCATTTCACACACACACACACACACACACACACACACACACGTTCATGGCCACCTTTGCCAAATGAGCTTTTCAGGGCGAGTTATTTCTTTAATGAAAAAGCACAAGCCCTTATGTGTCGAAATACACGCTGTTACACTGAAAATATATGCACGACAGAGCAAGAAGCTTGTGCATGATCACTTCTTATCCTTCCCCTTCCCAGCACTCCCTCCTCTTCCCATTCTCTCCACATGTCTCAAGCACCCTACCGAGTAGGGCAGGCCAAATGTTCCTTGGGAGTAATGCCAACTCCCGAAGTTGCCTTCAGGTCCAAAGGGCTTGGAACCAGCTCGTGAGGAAGTTCTGAATCTGGCACTAATATTCTTGAATGGATAATAGTGTATCATCGAATAGGACAGAAATTGTATTGAGATGTGACCCTGTGTCGCCTGTAGAAAGGTATGGTGAGTAGAACTTTCCCACAAAAGCCCCCTTCGTCGCTGTTCAGTGGTCGGCTGCGTGGATCTCAGGAGAGACATATGCCACAGACTGTGAGAGCAAAGCCTGCCACCGTGATCTGGACTTGATGCACTGTAACTGAGAATGATTTCCAAATGTGAATATGTGTAGGGACGTGGTCTGCCAGGCCTGGAACAAGAAGGGGGCAGTGAAGGTATGGTTTAGTGTTTGCTTTCATAGTATGCCATGTACAATGTTTTATATTTCATAGTTTATTTTTCTTTTAAGTAACTACCATGAGTCTCTCTAAGCCTCATGGACAAAGATGTAGACCAAATGCAAGAGCTGAACTTGCTTTGGGTTCAACCATGATCAAAGAAAAACAGAGGTCACCGGCAGGCTTACATTGGAAGCTATGAAAATATCACAGAAAAATGGAAAGAAAGATGGATGTGCAGAGGTAATAAAAAGAGCTGCTGCTGGACATTTATCAAAGATAGGCACCTTAGAGTATCTTGTTGCAAGTCCAAATCAGGGGAGACTTTGTTAATACATATCTTTTGCTCAAATTTAGTAGGTTTTTTTTTTTTTTTTGATTAAGGGCTTTTCAAATTTGGAATTTATAGAATCCGATTAAAAGAATACCCTTCCTAAAAACCAAATGGACACAGCTGGCTCCCCTGCTAGCCAACCCGCAGTTCCCAGTTCCCACCTGCTGAGAGTTCAGAACTCAGACTGTAGGTGTGGGCTTTTGAGACTGTGCTTCATGAAGAACAGAATTCCAAATTCAAACTATGTTGGAGTGAGCCAAGTGGACAGACCCTCCATGAGTGCACTTTCTTTCAAGAAATCCCCAGATTGACCCCATAGAGGTCTGGGATTACATGGAATATAATATGAAAAACATTTTTCAGGCTGGGTGTGGGGCTTATGCCTGTAATCCCAGCACTTTGGGAGGCCGAGGCAGGCGAATCACCTGAGTCGGGAGCTCGAGACCAGCCTGACCAACGTGAAGAAACCCTATCTCTACTAAAAAAAAATACAAAATTAGCTGGGTGTCATGGCGCATGCCTGTAATCCCAGCTACTCAAGAGGCTGAGGCAGGAGAATCACTTGAACCTGGGAGGCAGAGGTTGCGGTGAGCCAAGATCAAGCCATTGCACTCCAGCCTGGGCAACAAGAGCGAAACTCCATCTCAAAAAAAAAAAAGAAAAACATTTTTTAATTCAACCCAAGATCTGAACTTCTTGAGGAAAAGGTCAATGTCTTTTCATCTCTGTATTTTTCCCCACCTCTTAGCACAGTGCCTGGCACGTATTAGGTGCTCAATAAATGTCTGTTGAATAGAATTATTGATCATTTAAGAGTGGGAAAAAGGAGTGTCAGAGAGACTCAAAGATGCGTGAGGGAGCATGGAAGATGGCTGTTTCATGTGAGACAGGAATGGAAGAAGTCATGAATAGGGATAAGATGGGGGAGTGAGAATCCCTGTAAGTAAAATGTGAGGAAAGGAACAAGCTGAGAACAAGGTTGTCCTGTCAAAAAGGCGTCTTACTGTAAATAGTCCAAGGTGACATTTGTTAGTTTTGAATACTGCTTTTGGGTTTCTTTTTTTCCTTTTTATATTTTAAAATTTTTATCAAAGAACAAAGACTTATGTAGTTTTCTTTTATTCTACACAATCCAAATTAAACAGCTTTTGGTGATGCAACTGTACACTTTCTTAAGAATATATCTAATACATTTTAGCAGAACCAAGCAATGACTGACATGATTCATTGGGATCTGGCCACTAAATAAAATTCTTTTATGCATAATTGTGATTTCTTTGTCTCTTGCACCACTATTTCTTCTCTAATATTAAAACATGTGAAAACCCTGTCAGATATTATGTTAAAAATTAACTTACGTGTTATATTGGTAGAGTGTTTTCCAGCACCATCAACCAATTCTGTGATTTTCCCGGACACCAATTGAGTATCTCCAATTCAATTCTGACACTAACTACCCGGGGTTTGTGTCAGATTCCACAGGTTTAAGGGCTGAGTCCCACAAGACTGCCTCACTTCCACTGCCAGTCACAAATACTGGGCCCACAGGTGACCCTCACTTCTGTCCAGATTGGCTACAAAGTCGAAGGGGCTCCCACACACCACCCGCTTAAGGTTCAAATAATTTGCTAGAACAGCTCACAGAACTCAGGAAAATCCTTACACTTGAGGGTTTATGATGAAGGCTACAACTTAGGACGAGCCAAACTGAAAAGAAGCAGAGAGGGCAAGGCATGGGGAGGTGCCTGGAGCTCTACGCCCGCTCAGAGCGCATCATCCTCCCAGCACCTTGCTGTGTTCATCTACCTGGGAGCTCTCCAAATGTTACCATTCAAGAGTTTATTTTATGGAGCTGGATCTCCAGATGCCCTCTCTCCCCAAAGCTCAAAGGTCAGGAGGTGTTCCTGCTGACCAGCCTGAGCCTGAGGTTATCCAGGGGCCCCACCCTAAGTGACCTCATTAGCATAAACTCAAGTGTGATCAAAAGGGGCTCATTATGTAGAACAAAAGATACCTCTCTCAGTAAACTTCAAAGGTTTTAGAAGTTCTGTGCAGGAACTGGGGACAAAGACCAAATATAGCCATGCACCCATAGCAATGTTTCAGTCAAAAACGCACTGAATATAAGACAGTGGTCCCATAAGATTATAATACCGGCTAGACGTGGTGGCTCACGCCTGTAATACCAGCACTTTGAGAAGCCGAGGCAAGCGGATCACCTGAGGTCACAAGTTCGAGACCAGCCTGGTCAACATGGTGAAACCCTGTCTACTAAAACATACAAAATCAGCCAGGTGTGATAGTGCGTGCCTGGGATCCCAGCTACTTGGGAGGCTGAGGCAGGAGAATTGCTTGAACCCAGGAGGTGGAGGTTGCAGTGAACCGGGATCACACTATTGGCAGCACTCCAGCCTGGGAGAGAGAGCGAGACTCCATCTCAAAAAAAAAAAAAAAAGCAAACTTACAATGAGGCCACGTTTTATCATCTATGTTATTTGCTGGATTTTCTCTACCCCTGGTGTGGAAAAGTAAAATTTTTGTATCCTGAAATGTATAATCTACTGGTTATCAATGGACACTGGATACCACTGTTTATATTATTTTTGTATTCAGGCATTGCTTCCTCGGGATAGGTTAAGTTTTGCTGTCCCAACATAAAACTAATAAAACTAAAGTTTATTTCTCATACTGGATGTCTATCCAAGTTCAGCAGGGGGTTCTGCTCATTGTAACAACTCCGACCTTGGCTGATAGACGTTTCCTCTTGGCACATGCTCCCACAGTTGCTCACAGCCAAGGAAATGTGGCAGACTGCTCCCTGGCTCTCAGAGCTCCTGCCAGGAATGGCAAACGTTACTTAGCTTACATTTCACTGGCTAAGGAAACCGAGTGGCCTTCTCTATGCATGGCACTCCTACCATGTGCCCACAATGGGAGATGCATTTGTGAACAGCCCAGCGACCACAGGATCCTCAACTTCTTTAGTCATTGTCATTCCTTTGAGGTGCAAATTCCAAAGAATCATTAGAGAAGCCATCATAATTCAGAAATAGAGGAAAGGGACCATCTGTGGGGTTGGCACTATTCAATTCTCAGTGCTTTTCTTACAGTACCTAGATCCATAAGCAACACTTCACAATTTGATCACCCCCTCGCCACCTCGCTGCTTAAAACTTTTTTACTTGGCTCTCAGAATATTGTGCCTTTTTAATTTGCCTCCTGCTTCCCTCTCCACCCAGCGTCCTCTGCTGGGCCACATTCTCCCTGCCATCCCAACACTGGAGTACCCCATGGCTCCGTCCTGGCAACTCGTCTTTCCTACCCACACTCAGTCTGAGTGACCTCACCCAGTATTCCAGTTTTAAATATTGCCATGGGCTAACATTTCCCAAGTTCTCCAGGCCAGATCTCTATCCTCAGTACCATAGACCTGTGTCTTCAACTACCCTTACAGCATCCTCACTTGAAAGGCATCCCAAGTTTAACACATTCTGATCTAATCTCTTTAAAAGCATTCCTCCCACCCAAGTTAGAGACAACCCATCTTTCAGTTGCTTACACTGAAACTTTGGAGCAATCCTCATGTCTTCTCTCTTGCACACCCCAAATCCTCTCTGCTCTACCTTCAAAGTATACTAGAATTCATCCACTGCCACTATCTAGTCCAAACCACTGCTATGTCTCCTGGATTTTTATAATAACGTATAAAAATTAGTCTCTCTTCTTCTATCATTTGCTAAGGTGTGTCCTCAATACAGAAGTCAAAATGATCTCTCTCAAAGCTAAATTAGGCCTGACGTGGCTCATGCCTGTAATCCCAGCACTTTGGGAGGCTTAGGAGGGAGGATCACTTGAGCCCAGAAGTTCAAGACCAGCCTGGGCAACATGGTGATACCCTGTCTCTACAAAAAAATTAGCCAGGCATGGTGGCACACCACACCTGTAGTCCCAGCTACCCAGGAGGCTGAGGAGGTAAGATCAGCTGAGCCTGGAAGGTCAAGGCTGCAGTGAGCCAAGATTGTGCCACTGCACTGTAGCCTGGGCAACAGAGTGAGACCCTGTCTCAAAAAAAAAAAAAAAAGCTTAGATCATCATCTCTCCTCTGCTTAAAACCCTCCAGCACTCATCACTCGGCACTCAGAACTCATTGTACTCAGAGTAAAAACCCCAATCATTAAAATGCTCTACAAGGCCTAACAAGGTCTGCCTTTACACCTTTCCTTCTCTCTGTTTCAGTCCCTCTGCCTCCTTGTGTTCTTCCAACAGTCAGGCATGCTGTGGCCACAGGGCCTGATGTGGTCTGGCTGTGTTCCCACCCAAATCTCATCTTGAACTGTAGTTCCCATAACCCCCATGTGTCATGGGAGGGACCCAGTGGGAGGTAATTGAATCATGGTATTACTGAGGGTCCTCGTTCTTAAAGTTCCAAAGATGGTGGCGGGCAGCTTCCAAAATGACAGCAAGCCTCTTGTTCTCTGACCTGGGGTTCTTGGCTTCACGGATTCCAAGGAATGGAATCTTGGACCTTACGGTGAGTGTTACAGCTCTATTCAGCTCGATTAGGACGAACCCCAGGCACTTAGCCCACACAGGAACAATGGTGAGCCTCCAGCCCAATTGGGAGCAGCAATGGGCACCGCCTCACAGGATCAGAAGTGCAGCGGACACCCTGCGGGATCCGGAGGGGTGGAATTTAGTGGTGGTGTCTGCAAGGACAGCAATCAGCAGTGGTGGACGGCGAGCAAAAGCTCAGTTCGAATGGGAACAAACACGGACCAGAGTGTGCAGTTGCAAGATGTAATACAGTGAAAACAGAGCCCCCATACAATGGGAGGGGACCCACAGAGGGTAGCCGTTGAGGGCTCAAATGCTTGGGTTTATATCCCGATCATTGTCCCTCCCCCTGTGCTCTCAGGCGATAGATGATTGGCTATTTCTTTACCTCCTGTTTTTGTCTAATTAGTATTTTAGTGAGCTCTCTTTACTACCTGATTGGTTGGGTGTGAGCTAAGTTGCAATCCCTGTGTTTAAAGGTGGATGCTGTCACCTTCCCAGTTAGGCTTAGGGATTCTTAAGTCGGCCTAGAAAATCCAACTAGTCCTGTCTCTCAGTCCCTCCTCTCAACAGGAAAACCCAAGTGCTGTTGGGGAGGTTGGCTGACCACCACTGTAACTGCTTCCTGCTGAATTGGGGTGTAGTAGGGGTCGCGCAGTTGAGATTTCCTCAGGAGGGGTGCCTTCAATGTCATCAACATTGGAGCATGGGCTAGCAGGCTGGTCCAAGGGTCTGCAGTAGATTTTAGTCATGGACTGCATCTGGGGCTCCATTTGAAGAAACATTTGTAGCTTTACAGCTTCGATTCTGGAAGAGACAAACTTAACAAGGAGGTTAAAGATGCAGGGTCCAAAGAGAAGTAACAATATTATAGCTGCTAACGGTCCGAAGAAGGTGAAAATCCAGGACATCCATTGACTGAGGAGGTCCCAGGGTCCGGTGTTTTGAAGCTCCTCTGCTCTACGTTGTGTTCAATCTCCAATTTCTTTAACTTTCTTCCTGAGGATTCCGGATTGATTAACATAATAACAGCATTCTTCCCCTAAAAATAAACAGGTTCTCCCTCTTTTGGCGGTTAGCAAGTCTAAAGCGCTTCGATTTTGAAGGACTACTGCTGCTGGGAAGTTAGGTTGTTCTTGCAAGGTGACAAGTGAGTCGGCAACCCGTTCCATGTCACCATTTAGTTCTTGAGACGGTTTATAGTAGAACTGAGTAGAGGCTGTGATACCGCCAATGCCAGTACCTACTCCGCCTAGCACTCCCACTCCGGTAACAAAAATCCGGTAACAAAAGGAAGAATGGGTACTCTTTTGTTGTGGGGCTTAGGTAGGACATGATTGTATAAATCTTGTTCAGTGTAGATGGTCATGGGGGCACTAAGAATGAGAGGAAGCACATAGATTCTGAAGAGTCATTTAAACAACAATAGGCTGAGGTACCACAGACAAAAAATATTCCTGGGGGTAGGCAGACTCTTCGTGTGGGAGGAGTTGCCCACCTGATGCATTGGGGGTTGTGTCTGTAGTAGTGCTAACATTTACACAGGTGAGGTTTGAGGTATGGGTTATCTCCAGATTGGAAACAAGAGGTCCTTAACAATCTTTTGGAGTCCTTGTTGGGCTTCGGGTCTAAGGGAGTACTGCCTTTGGTAGGGAAAGGAGGCGGAATCCTTTAGTTTAACTTGAACAGGACAGGCATTCTTTGCTCATCCATATTGTCCTTCTGTTGCCCAGACTTCAGGATTAATTCCTTCCTCAAGCAGGGGACATCAAACGGATGTTCCTTCTCCTACATTCAGGTATATAATGGTCCCTGCTTTTGCTTGAATGTCTCTCCCTAACAAGGGAGTGGGGCTTTCAGGCATAATTAGAAAAGCATGTGAAAAGAGGCGGGTGCGGTGGCTCAAGCCTCTAATCCCAGCACTTTGAGAGGCTGAGGTGGGTGGATCACGAGGTCAGGAGATTGAGACCATCCTGGCCAACATGGTGAAACCGCGTCTCTACTAGAAATACAAAAAATTAGCCTGGCGTGGTGGCAGGCATCTGTAGTCCCAGCTACTCGGAGGCTGAGGCAGGAGAATGGCGTGAACCTGGGAGGCGGAGGTTGCAGTGAGCTGAGATCGCAGCACTGCACTCCAGCCTGGGCGACAGAACGAGACTCTGTCTCAAAAAAAAAAAAAAAAGAGAAAAAGCATGTGAAAAGAGTAAAGTTCCTCAGTCACAACTTAGTGGCTGGGAGAAGTATCTAGTGACTGGCGGTCCTAGGACCCCTCGGATAGTTACAGATCTGGAGGACAGTTGTCCAGCACAGGAGAGTAAGACTGAGAAGGCCACACCAGTGTCCAGGAGACAGGTAACTTCTTGGCATTCAATGGTCAGGCATACCCGGGGCTCTGTGAGGGTGATGGCATGGGCTGGTACTTGTCCCGGGCAACCTCAGTCCTGCTGCTGTATCATCTGGTTAGTGGTTTCTGATTCAGAGGACCTTCATCCCCTCGGGCAGTGGGCCTTCCAGTGATTCCCCTGACATAAGGGGCATGGACGAGGGGGCGGCTTATTTCTATTTGGACTGTCTTTTTTAAAGTGTCCTTGTAGACTGCACTGGAAGCAAGCCTTCTTAGGCATTCCATTTGCCCAGCTTTTCCTTTTTCCGAGCCTCCAAAGTCCAATTGCCTGAGGGTCATGACTAAAGCGGTGGCCTATTTTTTTTTTTTTTTTAATCTGGTTTGTCCCGTTCCACCTGCTCCTCCTTATTCTATTATAAAAACCCAAGGTTGCCAAGTTCAATAGGGTTTCTAAGTTTTGCTCCGGGCCTAAGGTGCACTTTTGAAGTTTTTTTCTAATGTCTGCAGATGACTGAGTGATAAACTTATCCTTTAAGATTAGTTGGTCTTCAGTAGAGTCAGGTGACGGAGAGGTATACTTTCTTTTCTTTTTTTTTTTTGACAGAATCGCGCTGGTCGCCCAGGCTGGAGTGCAGTGGCGCGATCTTGGCTCACTGCAAGCTCCGCCTCCCGGGTACACGCCATTCTCCTGCCTCAGCCTCCGAGTAGCTGGGACTACAGGCACCCGCCACCACGCCTGGCTAATTTTTTGTATTTTTAGTAGAGACAGGGTTTCACTGTGTTAGCCAGGATGATCTCAATCTTCTGACCTCGTGATCCGCCTGCCTCAGCCTCCCAAAGTGCTGGGATTACAGGCGTGAGCCACCGCGCCCCGCCCAGAGAGGTATACTTTTTCAATGCCTCCCTTAGTCTCTCCAGAAAGGCAGTAGGATTTTCTTCCTTTCCCTGTGCTATAGTGGACATCATTGAATAATTCACAGGCTTCTTCCTAGTTTTCCTTAATCCTTCTAGCATGGAAGTTAACAAATGTCTGCAGCACCAATCTCCGTGTTCTGAGTCTGTGTCCCAGCAAACTGCCTGCTGGCCTGTGGGGAATCAGTCTCTTTCCTCTGTTGTCATCCTATCATTGACCTGACTGAGATACCAGAGATCACCAAACTCTCAGGCTGCAGTTATGATGCACTTCTCTCATTTGGGGTTAGTGTCTGATCTAGCAGTAACATTATATCTCTCCATGTCAGATCAAAGGATAGTCCTAACCCTTGTAAAACATCAATAAAGCCATCAGGGTTATCTGAGAATTTACCTAGGTGTGTTTTAATTTGCTTCAAGTCAGAGAAATAAAAAGGTACATGCATTCTGGCTGGGCCAAATTCTCCTCCTCCCACCGCTTGGAGGGGGCATAATCAGGGAATATTGGCATTCTTTGGTTCATTGTTTACCCCTTTGTCTATCTCCTTTGGGACCGTTTGTGTTGAAGGGGGTTCTTATTAGTTGGGGAAGGAGTGGGGGGAGCGGAGGGGGATGCTGGGGTAGGGAGGTAGACTCTGAGGGCTTCCTGTAGGGCATAAATCACACTTTTTACATAATTGCCAGTTGTCTCTTAATGAAAAGAAAGTTTCTACATATGGCACTTCACTCCATTTGCCTTCTTTTCTACAAAAGAGGTCTAGCTGTAAGATGGTGTTATAATTTATACTTCCTTCAGGAGGCCAGGTTTCTCCCCCTTGAAGAGGATATCGTGGCCAGGCAGTACTGCAGAAAAATTTAAGTTGCTTCTTTCTTAGCATCTGAGGGTCAAATTGGTCCCAATTCTCCAGAATACATCTTAGGGGCATTTTTGCCTTGGGGGGAATGTTTCCCATCTGAAAAAAGAACATAGGGATGCCAGCACCCCTAGCCATTTTCTGATGAGCATTAGTCCTAGAGTGTCCTCTATGGTCCTGATGCTTATTCCTTTCCAGGGTGCGTCACCACCCATGGACTTCTGCTTATTGGATTAGTTATGCTCACTGATGTAGCAGTCCTGCACCCCTTTTCCCATCTTTCTTGACCACAAAGAAAGGGGTCCGGACTGCTGGATTCTAGTGGTCCTTCATGAGTGAGCCCAACATTGCCTTTGCACTCAGGGGTGAGTTCTAGAGCTGGGCTGGGTTCCTGAGTATTTCCTAACAACCCAGTTGCCCCATCAAGATGCATTCCCACAAACAACAGTTCTTACGCAAATTCATTTCAGAGTGGGTGTGGGTAACCTTTTGAGTCAGGATTGAGATAGAGTTTTTTGATTCGGTAAGTACTTTAAGGCTTGGCTGAGTGCAAACAGCTCCCACGTTTGAGCAGACCAATTATTAGGCAATTTTCCTAACTCTGCTTCTACAAGAGTTTCCCTCAATTACTGAATACCCACTGTGTTTTTTTCCTCAATCACCTGGGAGGAACCATCTATCACCCCGTCCTGAAGTGGGTTCCTCCTAGGTCTGGTCGGACCTTTGTACGGTAATTAAGATTTAAATCCACTGTTAGGAAATCTGCTGGGTTAAGAGAATTTTCAGTGGTTAATGTTAAATTATCTTTTTTTATTAACAGAATAGTCCTAAACTTTAAGATTTTAGAGTTAGTAAGCTACCCTTTTTGCTTTTTTTTTTTTTTTGACTTAGTATAGTTTTGAATTGTGAGGTGTACTCACAATGAGGTTTCCTCTAAAGGCTAATTTTCTACTTTCTTTTGTTAGCAAAGAAGTTGCTACTACTGGGATCTCTTTCTTTCTCTCTTTGACTTTCTGTCTCTCTCCCTCTTTGAATCCCTCTTTTTCTCTCTCTCTCCTCTCTGTCTCTCTCTCTCTCCTTCCCTTTTCTTTGTAGATAGATTTTGGGAACACAGCGGAAGGACGTTCACTCGTTGCCCCCATTTGCCACTATAAGAATATGCACCTCCCTTTTAATTTACTCTATTCACTTTCATCCTGATCTATTATGTTGTTGTAGACCTAGTTCCAGTTGTTAAAGTACTGGGCCATCAGTTCTAAGGCCCTGGCCAAGGAGCCAAGGCTTGGAGATTGTATTGCAGAGGGGTAAGCTGGGTAGAAATTGGGGGAGGAGAGCATCCTACACAATGGGAGAGCAATCCTCCTAGCCATTTACAAACTTGAGGACCTGTCAAGGGTGGTGGGGGAAGGGGTCTCACATAACTGCCCATGTCGAGAGCTGTATACCTAAATTGGGAGGGGCACCAGGGACAAGACTCCCTGGGTTCATAGCCTAGATGCCTAAGGACACAGGGTAGAGCTTCACTAGATCCTTTTGGAGACACAACTTGCTCTAATGCTTGGGAGAGGAAGTGAAAGTCTGAAGTATTAGTACCTAGGAGGCAGGGATTGGAGGAAGTAGATTCAGAGGTAAGCAGAATTTTGGGGCTACACTTTCAAGAAAGTCGTGGTCGGGACCCTGGAGGTATGGGTCAGAAGGAAAGGTAGGGGCACATGCATGGGCGACTGTTGAGTAGAGACTTCTGGTGCAGCTGGGGGATTTGGGGATGACAGCTTTCTGCCTCTAGTCAGCCCTCAGCTTCCCCAGGAAAATTGAAAGCAGAAGCTGGTTCCAGGCAGACCAATGCTCTCAACCCCAAAGGGTTGGGGGTTGTTAGAAAGCCCTTTCCCAGACAGCCTCACACCTGCGTCTTAAGTCCAGCAGCCACGCTAATCGTTTTTTTAACTGGCCGACAGGTGCCTGGTATTTTCCTCCGATTCTAAGGAAGGATAGAACAGAATAGCAAGTGAAAGTGGCCCAATATTATTCACCACTTTGGAGAGTACCATCTGGGTCGCCAAATGTTATGGGGCACGTCCTTGGTCCTTGTTCTTAGAGCTCCCAAGATGGTGGTGGGCTGCTTACAAGATGGCGGCAAGCCTCTTGTTCTCTGACCTGGGGTTCTTGGCCTCACAGATCCCAAGGAATGGAATCTCAGGCCATGCAGTGAGTGTTATAGCTCTATTCAGCTCGATTAGGATAAACTCCGGGCACTTAGCCCATGCAGGAACAATGGTGAGCCTCTAGCCCGACTGGGAGCAGCAATGGGCACCACCTCGCTGGATCAGAAGTGCAGCAGACACCCTGCCAGATCCGGAGGGGTGGAAGTCAGCAACAGCATCTGCGAAGACAGCAATCCGCAGCTGTGGATGGCGAGCAAACGCTCAGTTCGAACCGGAACAAACACGGACCAGAGAGAGTGCAGTTGCAAGATTTAATAGAGTGAAAACAGAACTCCCATACAACAGGAGGGGACCCAAAGAGGGTAGCCCTTGCTGGCTCAAATGCCTGGGTTTATATCCCAATCATGGTCCCTCCCCCTGTGCTCTCAGGCGATAGATGATTGGCTATTTCTTTACCTCCTGTTTTTGACCAATTAGCATTTCAGTGAGCTCTCTTTACTACCTGATTGGTCAGGTGTGAGCTAAGTTGCAAGCTCTATGTTTAAAGGTGGATGCTGTCACCTTTCCCAGCTAGGCTTAGGGATTCTTTGTCAGCCTAGGAAATCCAGCTAGTCGTGTCTCTCAATGGGGGTGGTTACTCTCATGCTATTCTCATGACAGTGAGTTCTCACGAGATCTGATGGTTTTATAAAGGGCTTTTCCCCACCTTCACTCTGCATTTCTCCTTGCTGCCACCATGTGAAGAAGGACGTGTTTGCTTCCCCTTCTACCATGACTGAAAGTTTCCTGAGGCCTCCCCTGCCATGTGGAACTGTGAGTCAATTAAACCTCTTTCCTTTATAAATTAGCCAGTCTCAGGCAATTCTTTATAGCAGTGTGAGAAGGAACTAATACAGTGCCTTTGCTGTGACCTCTGCCTTGGGCAATCTTCCCCTAGACATTTAAATCTCTCACCTTGTTTACCTACTCAAATGTTACATTCTCACTGAGGCCCCTGACCTCTCTAAAATTCAACCCCTGTACAATCTATCCCTCTTTCCAGTTTTATTTTGCTCTATAGCACTTTTTTTTTTTTTTTTTAAACAGGGTCTTGCTCACCCAGGCTGCAGTGCAGTGGCACTGTCTTAGCTAACTATGGCCTTGATCTCCTGGGTATAGCATTTTTTAAACATGGTCCTGTAATCAGTTAAAATTCTAACATCTACAATACTGAGACATTTTATTATTTTTGTTATTATCTGACTCTCTCTACCCCTAAAATATAAACTCCAGGAGGACAGAGATTTGTGTCTGCCATATACCCAGCCAGTACTTAGAACCAGTGGTTGGCACATAGGTAAGTACTTACTATTTCTAAAATAAATGACTGTTAGCTGCCAACCCCCAACCCCAGATGTTTTTAAAATATTTGGTCTATTAGATATGAGCTGCTCAGTCATTCAAGGCATTTAAGAAACAGTGCTCACGCCTGTAATCCCAGCACTTTGGGAGACTGAGGCGGGCAGATCACGAGATCCGGAGATTGAGACCATCCTGGCTAACACGGTGAAACCCCGTCTCTACTAAAAATACAAAAAAATTAGCCAGGCGTGGTGGCGGGTGCCTGTAGTCCCAGCTGCCCAGGAGGCTGAGGCAGGAGAATGGCGTGAACCCGGGAGGTGGAGCTTGCAGTGAGCCAAGATCGCACCACTGCACTCCAGCCTGGGCGACAGAGCAAGACTCTGTCTCAAAAAAAAAAAAAAAGAGAAACAGTACTATTGTAATCAATTTTGGAGGATACAGTTGTCCTTGTGCTAGTCCCATCAAACAGCTTTCTAGGTCTCGAGGAAGTTCTAGATTATAGTTTGTTTTTGTTTTTTTTTTGAGACAGGGTCTCGCTCTGTTAGCCAGGATGGTCTCGATCTCCTGACCTTGTGGTCCCCCGCCTTGGCCTCCCAAAGTGCTGGGATTACAGGCATGAGCCACTGCACCCAGCTAATTATAGTTATTTTTTATGATGTCTGCAGCAACTAGTACATGTTAAATACCCAAATTCTAAATCAGACTTGAAATATCCTTATGCAAACTCTGTGTTAGTACCTGATTGCCTCTCATGTCGCTTCAAAATAAAATATTAAGGATAACTAAGTCCTTACTCGAGAAAATTAAATGTGTTTCATGTTTTTAAGACAAGAAACTACTGGGCACAGTAGCTTATGCCTGTAATACCAGCACTTTGGGAGGCCGAGGCAGGAGGATCATTTGAGCCCAGGAATTTGAGACCAGCCTGGGTAACATGGCAAAACCCCCTCTCTATCAAAATACACAAAAATTAGCTGGGTATGGTGGTGTGCACCTGTAGTCCCAGCTACTTGGGAAGCTGAGGCAGGAGGATGGCTTGAGCCTGGGAGGTCAAGGTTGCAGGGAGTCAAGATTGTGCCACTGCACTCCAGCCTGGGTGAAAAAGTGAGACCCTGTCTCAAAAAAAAAAAAAAGAAGCTGAGCTGCCTCTGTAGGTCATACTCAGATTTTAAAATTTAACTCATCAAAAACTCTCCCCACAGGTCAGGTGCAGTGGCTCATGCCTGTAATCCCAGCACTTTGAAAGGCTGAAGTGGGTGGATCACTTGAGGTCAGCAATTCAAGAGCAGCCTGGCCAACGTGGTGAAACCTCATCTCTACTGAAAATACAAAAATTAGCCGGGCGTGGTGGTGCATGCCTATAATCCCAGCTACTCGGGAGGCTGAGGCAGGAGAATGGCTTGAACTCAGGAGATGGAGGTTGTGGTGAGCCGAGATCGTGCCACTGTGCTCCAGCCTGGGTGACAGAGGGAGACTCCATCTCAACAACAACAACTACTCCACCCACAAATGCTATCTGGGTCAGAACAAAGAAAAGATGTGAGGTATTCAATGAATATTTCTGTATAAAGCAGAACTAAGGGATTTATTTACCAGTCAATATTAGAATAACATCTAAGATGACTAGATTTTTGTAAACCATATTTAGATTTGTAGCCAGGGATAATTAAGAGCACTGGGGGGAAAGGGCTTTGACTAGACACAGGAACAAGTGGGTTCAGTGACTAGAAGTACTCCAGATAGAGACTAGCTGGTGATTTGCTTTTTGCATTGTCCTAGGAGACAGCTTTCTCAAAGTACATTTGATTTCCTTATCATATCCATAAACATTATCATTACTTGCCCTTGGAAGGCTTTAAGCAGTACCCTTTTCTAGCATAAAGCTGAAAGCACTGTGTCTATTATTGGCAGTCTTTTTCTATTGTGGCATTTTATTGTGTAGGAATAACTACTGGAGCTTCAAGCACAGGCTGCTGGGAATGGGAAGAAAACGCATTTGAGAGACACTGTGCAAAAGACAGCAGGTGTGACTTGCTGCCTGTGGAGGAGGGTGAAGGGGAAGAAAGCGTCAGAGACATTCTGAAGGTTCAAGCCTGCATGACTGGGAAGATGGGGACACTTGCAAAATGTAGGAAGATAAGAGATGCCACCATTTGGAAGGAGAGAGAGAGAGAATGATGAGACAATCTTGATGTTCCTAACTGCATACCCCAGCACAGGCCTTTTAAAAGCCTCGCTGTGCTGAAAGGGATGAAAAAGCCTGTCCGCTGCTTACTACTATTCGATTCATGTTGGCTGCCAAACAGATTATCACAAAATGTAGTGGCATAAAGCCACCATTTATTACACTCATAGATTCTGTGGGTCAGGAATTCAGACAGGGCACAGCAGGGACAGCTTTTCTCTGAAGTCTGGGGTCTTTACCCCAGAGCCTGAAGGCTGGATGCTGGAAGCATCTGAAGGTCAGCCTATTCTTGTGTCTGCAGGTCAAGGCTGGCTGTCAGGTAGAGGCCTTAGTTCTTCTCCATATGGGTGAATCTGGGCTTCTCACAGCATAGTAGCTGACTTCCCCAGAGCAATTGTCTAACTCCAGCTCTTGAAAAAAGTGAGTCAGCTAGAAGCTGTATCATAACCTAGCTTAGAAAGTTACAAAGCATGGCCTCTGTTGTCCTTTTTTGGTTGGAGCAGTCATAAGTCCTACTCAGACTCATGGAATAGAACATAGGCCCCACCTCTTGGTGAGAGGAGTGTCAAAGTCACATTGTAAGAAGAGCATGTGGTGTGACATGTGTGAAAATGGAAGAATAAGGAACATCAAAAGTCCTTCCAAAAAAGCAACAAATAAACTGATAAAAACTGCCAGAATCAACTTTTTCAGAATTCTAGAACCTAAGCAAAAGCTTACAGCAACCAGGACTTAATCAAGAAAGTCTGAAACTACTTTTGCAAAAATTATGACAGTGAGGGAAATCTAACATAACTGACCCCATCTTCCTTCTAACCTCACAAGCTGTCTTTGGTCATTCCAGGCTAACGATAGGAGGAATTTAGTATTTACTTTTATTTTTATTTTTTGAGACAGGGTTTCACTCCGTCACCCAGGCTGGAGTGCAGTGACACACTCATGGCTCACTGCAGCTTTGACCTCCCAACCTCAAACAATCCTACTGTCTCAGCCTCCTGCATAGCCGGGACTACAGGCACATAACCACCATGCCCGGCTAATTTTTGTTTTGTTTTGGTAGACGGGGTTTCATCATGTTGCCCAGGCTGGTCCTGAACTCCTGGTCTTGAGTGATCCTCCCACCTCCGCCTCCCAAAGTGCTGGGATTACAGGTGTGAACCACCATGCCTGGCCTACGAATTTATAGTTTAATTTTAAAACAAAGATGAAAATAGTTCCATCTCATAACTAACCCCCTCCTTGCTCAGGACCAAAACTGCCTTTGTAAAACTAATCAAAGGTCACAAGCTTAGAAGTGTGATAGGGCCCTGAATTCTGCTAAGATGTAGGCACAAACTCTAATCAGCCATTGTGTCTTCTGCTAAGATGTAGGCATAAACTCTAACCAGTTGTTTTATTACTTGCCTTTTTAAAACTCTGTACTACTCAGAAGTCACATAGCCACTGGTCACAAGATTTGTAACTTCTCCAAATGCCCCTGTGGATAACATCACTGTTGTAAAACCTAAGACTGATGTTTGAGATATTTTTCAGATTTGAATTCTGTATGGACCAACTGGCACCACCCAATCAAAAAAGTTGCACCCAGATATCAGCTCAGCAAGACAATATCGACCCCCTATGATTTCATCCTTGACCCAACCCATCAGCGTTACTCATTCCCTAGCCTCCTGCCCACCACACTGTCCTTGAAAAACCTTAGTCCCCGAATTCTCAGGGAGGTGGATTTGAGATTTCCTGTCCATCGGCTTGGTGGGTCCTGTCATAATGAAATTATTTGCTGCAACACTCCTGCTGCTCTTAGTGCATTAGCTTTTCTGGGCAGTGGGCAAGAAGAACTCAGCTGGGTAATTACAAAACTACCTGAATCTCAGCAAAAGCTCAGGAAGCTCTGTGGTGTTTTAAGTTACCCTCCTTCTACCTCCCCACTCCTGTGCTCAGTGATGATGGCCTTGAAGGTAAAAGCCCAGGTTTCTAGTACAGGTAAGAATGCCAGAAGGAGCAGAATAATGCATCTCATTCACAAAGAACTGTGGTCATTCGTTTTGAGCTGTGCGTTTGTCTGCTTGGGCTGCTGTAACAAAATGCTACAGACTGGGTGGCTTAAACGACAGAAGTGTTATTCTCTCACAGTTCTGGAAGCTAAAAGTCCATGATCAAGGTTCTGGCAGATTTGGCTTTTAGTGAAAGCTCTTTCTGGCTTGTAGATGTCACCTTCTCAGTGTGTCCTCACATGGTGGAGAGTTCTCTGGTGTCTCCTCCTCCTTTTATAAGGCCACCAATCCATTGGATTAGGGCCCATCCTTATGACCTCATTTAATCTTAATTGCCTCCCAAAGGCCTTATCTCTGAATAGAGTCACATTGGGGCTTAGCTAGGGCCTCAATATATGAATTTGTGGGAACACAATTAAGTCCACAGCAACTTATCTGGTGGCTCCCTAGCTGAATGGGCTTACCATTATCTTGCCTAACTTGGAACTCTGCCAGTTCTGAGGCAGCTACCAGGGTCCTTTGATAAAAACAGTTAAAGGCAAATGTATTAAGCACAACCCTGGAACAATGGATAACAGGTGGAGCAAACAGCAGTCTCACCAAAACACTTGACAGAAAAGGCTAGTGATGCTTTGGTGAACAAGGGCTTTGAAAAGCTCTGACATTCTTGGTGTTATGGGTTGAAATATGCCCCCTCCACCACAAAGATATGCTGCATCCTAATTCCCAGTATGTCAGAATGCAACCTTATTTGGAAATAGAATCCTTGCAGATTTAGTTAGTTGAGATCACACTGGATTAGGGTAGGCCCTTCCTCTAATATGATTGGTGTGCTCATAAGATAGCTTTGTGAAGACATAGACACACAGGAAAAAATGCCATGTGAAGACAGAAGTAGAAATTGGAGTCATGCATTTATGACCCAAGCAATGGCATGGATTGTCAGCTGTCACCAGAAGCTAGGTGGAATGCAACAGATTCTCGCTTAGTCCCTCCATAGGACACTAACTCTGCCAACACCTTGATTTCAGACTTCTAGCATCTAGAACTTAGGGAGTATAAGTTTCTGTTGCTTTAAGCCAATTTGTAGTACTTTGCAGCCCTAGGAAACTAATACAATAGTTAAATATTAAAAGACAGTATAAATGTATTTGTTGTTTGCTACTCCTTTTTCTCCTATCTGATTTAAAATACAACTGTATAAAGCAATAGTAATAAATCTATGTTATGGGTACACAATATATACATGTGTAATTTGTGACAATAACAACATAAATTGTTGGGAATGGAGTTATGTGGCAGCAAAGTTTTGTATACTATTCAAACTAAAGTGGTACTGGCCAGGCACGGTGGCTCTTGCCTGTAATCCCAGCTACTAGGGAGATTGAGGCACAAGAATCGCCCGAACCCGGGAGGCAGAGGCTGCAGTGAGCTGAGATCATGCCACTGTGCTCCAGCCTGGGGGACAGAGTGAGACTCCGTCTCAAAACAAACAAACAAACAAACACAAAAACTAGGGTGGTATTAATCAGAACTAGAATGTTATAAATATATGTTAATTGTACCCTCAGGGGAAATCACTTAAGAAATAACTCAAAAATATATATTAAAAAAGATGACAGTGCTGCACATGGTAGCTCACGCCTGTAATCCCAGCACTCTGAGGCTGAGGCAGGCAGACCACCTGAGGTCAGGAGTTCAAGACCAGCCTGGCCAAGATGGCAAAACCCTGTCTCTACTAAAATTATACAAAAATTAGTCAGGTGTGGTGGTGCACACCTGTAGCCGCAGCTACTTGGGAGGCTGAAGCACGAGACTTGCCTGAACCTGGGAAGTGGAGGTTGCGGTAAGCCGAGATTGTGCCTCTCCTCCAGCCTGGGTGACAGAGCGAGACTCCATCTCAAAAAAGAAATGACAAGGAAATTAAAGCAGTATGCTAGAAAATATCTAGTTAACACAGAAAATGGCAGCAATGGAAGAAGTGAGGAACCAAAAAGATACACAAAATATAGAAATCAAATAGCAAAATGACAGAATTAAGTGCTTGTCAGTAATTATATGTCAATGCTTTAACCTCTTCAATTCAAAGGCGGAAGCTGGCATCATGAATTAAAACATAATCCACTACATACTATCTACAAAAGACACATTTTGGATTCAGGACAGAAATAAATAGAGGATGGTAAAAGAAATTCGGCTGGGCTGTAATCCCAACACTTTGGGAGACCAAGGCAGGCAGATAGCTTGAACCCAGGAGTTCGAGACCAGCCGGGGCAATAGAGTGAGACCTCATCTCTACAAAAACAAAAATTGGCTAGGTGCGAGGTCACACACTGTGGTCCCAGCTACTCAGGAGGCTAAGGTGGGAGGCTCGCTTGAGCCTGGGAGATTAAAGCAGTAAGCTATGATCTTGCCACCACACTCCAGCCTGGGGCCACGGAGTGAGACCCTGTCTCCAAAAAAAAAAAAAGATATTCCATGTAAACAGAGGGTGAAGTGGCTACAGTAATACCAGACAAAATAGACTTTAAGACAAAAACCATTACAAGAGACAAAGGACATTATAATATTAAAGAAGATAGCAAGAAGCTATAACAATTATAAACATATATACACCTTACAATAGGGCAGCAAAATAGATGAAGCTAAAGAGAATTGAAGAAAAGAATAGACAATTTAACAATAAGAGAGGGCGCATTCAATACTTCACATTCAATAATAGAGTAACTGGACAGAATATAAACAAGGAAACAGAAGATTCAAACACTATAAACCAACTAGACCTAATAGATATACACACAGAACACTCCACCCAACAACAGCAGAATTTAAATTCTTCTCCAGTGCACAAAGAATATTCTCCAGAATAAACTATGTGTTAGGCCACGAAAAGTCTTGTTAAATTTTAAAAGATCAAAATCATACAAAGTATGTTCTCCAAGTATAGGGGAATGATATTAGAAATCAGTAACAGAAGGAAATTTGGAAAATTCACAAATACGTGGAAATTAAACACTTAAACCACCAACGGGTGAAGGAAGAAATCACAAGGGAAATTAGAAAATATACTGAGACACATGAAAACAAAAACACAACATACCTCAACCTATGGGATACAGTGAAAATAATGCTCAGAGGGAAATGTAGAGCGTAAATGCCTACATTAAAAAAAAAAAGAAAATGGCTGGGCACAGTGGCTCACGCCTGTAATCCCAGCACTTTGGGAGGCCGAGGCAAGCTGATCACTTGAGGTCGGGAGTTCAAGACCAGCCTGGCCAACATGGCAAAACCCTGTCTCTACTAAAAATACAAAAATTAGCCAGGCCTGGTGACAGGTGCCTGTAGTTCCAGCTACTTGGGAGGCTGAGGCAGGAGAATCGCTTGAACCTAGGAGGCGGAGGTTGCAGTGAGCTGAGATTGAGCTACTGCAATCCAGCCTGGGCAACAGAGCAAGATTCCGTCTCAAAAAAAGAAAAAAAAAAAAAAACTCGCAAAACAATTACGTCAGTTTCCACATTAAGGAACTAGAAAAAGAAATGCAAACTAAACCCAAAGCAAGCAGAAGGAAATACAATTCCAGTGGAAATAAACAAAACAGAGAATCAACAAAACCAAATGTTCTTCTTTAAAAAGATCAACAAAATGGATAAATTTTTAGCTAGAACTTATAGGCCCTCCTCACCTCCTCAACTTAATCTTACTTCTGTTCCCACCACTCCACTTAGACTGCACTTGAATAACTCAAGGGCCACTGCTATTCTCAACTGAATTCTTAGCAGCAATTGATAAATTTGAGGAGTTCCTCCTTCAATGGACTCCCCTGCCACTCTCCTGGTTCTCCTTCCTCAATGCTCAGTACTTTCCCATCTCCTTTGCTGGCTTCTTTGCTTGGCTTGACCTCTAGAGTTGGAGCCTATGGACTGTTTAGGCTCTCTTCTCTATCAACAGACGCTTCCTAAGCAACCCCATCCCATGGCTTTTAATAGCATCTCTATGCCAGTGAACTCTCAAATCTGATCTCCAGCCAGGCCAGCATTCTGAACTCTAGATTATATCCAACTGCTCTTCGGTCATGTTGACATCAGTATCTACATCGGCTTTACGTTGTATCTGCAGCACCGCTATTTTTCCTGTAGTATCATCTAACCAGTTGCTTAAGCTAAAAATGTAAGAGTTACCCTTTTAAATCCAATCAATCAATAAGTGGTCACTGTCATGTCTAAACCCTATTTTGAATGTTTCCACTTCTATTTCTGCTATTACCACCCTAAGGCAAGCCACCACCATCCCTTACCTTCATTACAACAGCCTTCTTAGACCCAGCAGATTGACTCTCTCAAGTGCCAACTTTACCCCCTAATTGGAAAAGTTGGAAAATTATTATTATTATTATTTTTTGAGGCAGGGTCTCACTCTGTCACCCAGGCTGGAGTGCAGTGGCACAATCTCAGCTCATTGCAACCTATACCTCCTGTGTACAAGCAATTCTCCCACCTCAGTCTCCTGAGTAGCTGGGATTGCAGGCGCCCACCACCATGCCCAGCTAATTTTTTGTGTTTTTGGTAGAGATGGGGTTTTGCCATGTTGGCCAGGCTGGTCTTGAACTCCTGATCTCAAGTGATCTGCCCACCTCAGCCTCTCAAAGTGCTGGGATTACAGGCATGAGCCACCGCACTCACCCAGAAGTTGGAAAATTAAAAGCACTTCCCAGACACCCTTACATGTAGTTTGGGGTCAGAATTAGACATTGTCAATTAAATGCACTAGCACAAAGTTTGTCAAGAGAAGCAAGACAGAGGCAATCCTCCTATTGCTATTGCTGCTGGTAAGCAAGGTCAGAGATGGAAGTGTTCTGTGTGGAGAGGTTGCAACAATGGGACCTGGCATTCCAGAGTCTGGCCAGCGTCGTGGGCATGAGCTGCAGTGGCAATGGTAGCAGGCTTCCTAAGCTAACCACTTGAGGTGTCCTCTAACTCCACAGACCAGTGGTAGTTGCCCTGACTCTTCTGCCAGTTCTTCCACTGATGTTGTATACACCTAACTCCTTGTGATTTTTGCCTGCAACACTCAACTCTGATATACCTAACTCATTCTTCCTGCATCCACTCATGCTCACCTATAAACCATTCTCCATTCCATACAGAATTCCTTAAATATGTAAATCGCTCAGGTTATCTTCTGCTCAAAATCCTCCAGTAGCTTCTTACCATACTTAGAATACAATTCAAACTTCTTACTGGAGTACAAAGCCCTATCATCGGGCTTCAGCCCACTTCTCTGATGATATCCAGCCAGTGGGCTCTCAATTCCTGAAGCAGACCAAGCTTTGCCCTAGATCTGTGCTGTGGTGTTCCATCTGCACGGGACATCAGTTCTCCCAGTTTCTTACATGTCTTCTATGTCATTTAGATTAGATGTCACCTTCTCATCATCCCCCACCCCCGTGAAGTTATTCTACCCTATATTCTCTGCAGAGCACTTACTAGTATCTAATCTTTTCTTGTCATTAGTCACCATTGTCTCTCTTTTCCAAGAATCTATGCACAATGGGAGAAGGGAGGAACTCTGTCCCCTCATAGCAGATCTGGGATGCAAGGTAAATGCTTAATAAATATTTAAGGAATAAATTTGGGTTAAATTTGTAAGGTAGAAATTTTACTTCTGTTAGTTACTCCAAGTGTCTTAGTAAAAACTCCACATTCTTAAATATTAGGTTGAGGATAATATCACTTTGCCATCTGTGCACAGGTGGTAGGATAACAAACTTTTTGAATATATTATACCCAACTTTGTACTCAGGGGAATAAAAAAAACCCTGAAAACGATCCCTTTTTAACACTGCCACTGGAAAAAGGGACTATCTAAAAATCACTAATTTTTTATTGAGGAAGAGGAATATTAGATAGTTGGATTTCATTCAGGAATACTGCCATTTTTCCCAAATTACTCCAACTCTTGCAACATCATACTTTTGGCTTGTAAGGATAAACAAAATATACAGTTTTCTCTCTCTCAGCTCCATCTGCTGTACTTGGCGAGCAGCTGGGAGGGGGTGGGTGGAGCCTCATACTTGATATCAAGTCTGGAGAAACAGCACCACCTGCTGGGGAAAGGCTGCCGTGCATCTGCCCTGGCAAGAAGCCTTGTGCAACTACACCTTTCCTTGTGCAACTATACATTTGATGTTCTGCGTAGCAACGAAAACCAGCTTTCCAGAAGACCAAAAGGAAGTCCTGCTACTCCAGAATATGTTGACAAGATTAGAGAATCTTCTGTCAAAGGCTTCTCTTCTAAAAAACCAACCTGGGCTTTGATCCAAGATTGGAAATCAGTGCCACTGTAGGAAAGAGAACAACAGAAGCACATCTGGATTAATAAACAGGAATAAAAAGAGTCACAACTTTAAGAGGCCTTTGTCCCCCGTATTCTCTGCAAATGAGAGGCTGAGAAAATTTAGTGCCTTTGTCCTCTTTTTGGAAATTCCAGAAGTTTTTTCCCTTCCTTTCCCTCATAAGGACTATGAATTCATCTGAATTCACCTTCTAGCTTACTATCCACATTAAAAAAAAAAAAAGTTTTTTAATGACACATAACAACTGTGCATATTTATGGGGTACACGGTGGTGTTTCAGTACATGTGTACATTGTGTATCACTACTTACATTCTTAAATAGCTATTTTCCTCTCTTGCCAATCTACTTTATCTTTCAAATTCTTCCTAAGACCTTTCTCCATCATTTGTGAATGGGTTTCTCAGGATCTAAAAACGATTCCACTCAACTAGTTTTCCATTACTTTGCAAAATAAATCTGGTATTTCAACTTTCTCTTCATTCCTGAAATCTATTTATTTTGTCCTCCTTACTCAGTGTACATGGGTGGTTAAATGCCTCTCCACCTCAATCCTCTGCTGGCTAGATGCTGTGTGCCTTCCGTGTTATTCAATTCCTTTCTAATCTAGATCCCAGTGCCTAATCTTCTCTCATTTCTTCCTTTTCCAACTACTCCTTAAGTATCAAGATATACCCCTTTCTGCCATCTGCCTATGAGCTTTCCAAAAAAGGTATCAAGTTCATCCTTTTATTACCATTTGTGGTTTTATCATCATTTACAAATTATTCCCATTTCTAAGATTTACCTAAACTCATTTCCTTTCTTTTTTACTCATATATTTTCATAATCCCTAGATTTCTTAATTGGCTACTAGATCAAAATTATTAACATAAAATATTTTATATCCCCTGTCCTCTCATAGTTCTAAGACTTCTTTTTCCTTATTCAAAGCATTTTTAAAATTACTCCTCCAGGATTCATGAGTTTTTCTTGATTAGTTAGGAAAGTTAACTCCCTCCTTCAAGCATTACCTTATAGACCTCAAAGTTAAGATTCTCAAAAATGTAAGGAACTCCACTCATATCCTGAATGCTTACTATCCAAATGGAATAGTAACCTTATATGTATACATAACTCAAATAATAACCAATGAATTGCCACTGGCACTCCATTAAAACACACACATCATACACAATTAAGGTAAGAGCTAAATATTCTTGTTTTTCAGTTTCTCTTTTGCTATGGCAGCATGTGGATAGAGTTCAGGAACCTATATATAACTGAGTGAAGAAGAAAATGCTTTTATTAATCACAACATGAAATTAACAGACATCCTATTAGAATTAAACCAGGATAAATACTGCTGTTAGAAAATTTACATTTCTCACATCCATTCCAGAGGAAAATCTTACGTATTAGGGCTCATCTTAATCTTATGGACTGATTTCAGTAAAACTTTTTAAATAGTAAATAGCAATTAACATATTCTCAAACTGTGCTAAGTAGTTAGAAAGGTAACTATAAAATATATAATGATAACACCCGGCAGGATTAGAACTGTTCTATTAAGAACACACCTCTGTTTTAGCTGTTACATCAGTGCACCTTTTTCACTGGTAAGGCAACAGCTTGTTGTGGGTGCCACAATGATTACCAAGTTTCTTCTTAAAAGACACTTGTTTGATCAAGACTCAAGTGAGTTTTCTTTCCCAATTTTCATCTTTTGGAGCAGAAGGAAATACCTTGGTCTTTGATATATATAAGGATGCAAATATGAAATACAGCTGTTATAATCTTCTAAATCACAAACAGGGGCAATGAATTATTATTAGAAATAAGTCTTTGAAATATTTCATTTTTAAAATAACAAGGCTTCTGAATAATCTCTCAAAACTAGCTTTCCATTTTAGTATATGACTTGATAAACATAGCACATTAGATTGGTTTTTAGCAATTTCTTCTATCAACTACACTTTGCCCTCACTAAGGGTTAGAGTATGATTTCAAACAATTTCTACATATAAAACATCTTTAAATAAGTTTTGTGTTCACTGAACTGAGACTTCTTTCACTTATGTACCTGTGGAAGTTAATTTGAGCATACACATATATACATACTTGCATACATATGTGTACATGTATGTTTTTTAAGTAAGTTACTTTTACCATTAGAATAAACCTAGACACTACAGGGACAACTCTGGGAACAGTGCGGTCTGCCTTAGCAACCCTTCTCTAGGTTGAGGAAGGCAGGTATAGTTCGCTGAAGGATGTGATGAGGCTGTAGTAAGTCTTCTCGTCATCTGTTAATCCTGCGTTGCCTGGTCTCACCACCACAGCTACGTGCACATCTGCTTCCTCAGCAGCACTGGCCTCTGTGAAAATCAAAGGATGTGTGTGTGTGTCAGAAACAGCAAAAAATGATGTCTGAGATTTGCATCAAAGCCAGCAGGGGGATGTGGGGATGGAAGAAATGAATTTGGCCCTGATTTGATAACTGTTGAAGTTAAAAGGTGGGAACCCTGGGGTTGACTATATTATTATCTCTTTTATATATGTTTTAATTTTTCCATAATAAAAATTTAAAAAATACGTAACTGTACTTGACAGAAGAGAATGGCAGTGTATCCTACACTTCTGAGCTTTATTAAGTACTTATGAATGCAGAAGGATGGAGCCATGTTCTGTCCTACACCTTTCCTCCACTTCCTCCCATCAGCCCATACTGAGAACTGAGCTGTTTCCCAAAGGACAGGCTGTTGGTAATACCAATTAAAATGATATGGGGCTGGGCACAGTGGCTCACACCTATAATCCCAGTACTTTGGGAGGCCTAGGCAGGTGGACCCAGGAGTTCACTTGAATGCCAGACTTGAGTCCAGGAGTTCGAGACCAGCCTGGGCAACATGGCGAAACTCTCTCTCTACAAAAACAGAAAAATAGAAAAATTAGCTGGGCGTGGTGGTGTGTGCCTGTAGTTCCAGCTACTCAGGAGTGCTGAGGTGGGAGGATTGCTTGAGACCAGGAGGTCAAGGCTGCAGCGAGCCGAGATCGTAATACTGCACTCCAGCCCAGGTGTCAGAGACCCTGTATCAAAAAAATAAAAACACAAAGAAGATAATGGGACAAATGGAATCCTATGGTCTAATCAGCCCAAGATATCTGCTCTTACCTCCAGACCCTAAATATGTCATGCTCCCAGCCTAGAACGGAGCAAGTTAGAGTGGGAAACAGGATACTGGACTGTGATAAGAGAGATGGCGCTTACTAGGACAGACAGAACAAAACTGGTGAGAAATCTGGAATACATCCTGTGGAGTTTAGATTTGGTATAAGAGTAATCCCCAATAGTTTCTCAGCCTTTGGAGAAGAGTCACAGCACCTGAATAGATTAACTGCAGGGCAGTCATGCTGAGAGAGTTAAGAAGTTCCCAGGAGACACACTGGGGCTGAGCTGTCTCTTCCACCCACCCACCCACCTCAAGTGCCTATTTTCTGTTCTGCCTATGAAAGGGCCTGTCACCTTCCCAGAGCCAACAGTATTCAAGACTCCCCTCTCTGAGTGGGAATGCCTTCTTCAGCCCACCTTTGCAGATGCCACTGGAGAAAGGCAGCTAGCTTCCACTCACCCCTACTTCCTAGCCTGACTGCCCTGAGCAAAGTTTTCATCATAACTGGCAACCCGAGAATTTGACCAAGTTGAGCCATCACAATCCACGTGGGACTTGACACTACAAGTGGCTGTTCCATATTCAGGCTTCTTATCTAATTCACCACAGGGCAAGTTTTATCCCTAAGCATCTATTTGCTCACTATTATAATACTGAGATACATTTTCATACTTGGGTATTATTTGGGATTTTATTTTTATTTTATTTTTTCAGACAGGGTCTCTCTCTGTCGCCCAGGCTGGAGTGCAGTGGCATGGTCTCCGCTCATCCCAACCTCTGCCTCCCAGGCTCAAGTAAGTCTCCTGCCTCAGCCCCCAACCGAGTAGCTTGGATTACAGGCGTGTATCACTACCCCCTGGCTAATTTTTGTATTTTAGTAGACACAAGGTTTCACCATGTTGGCCAGGCTGTTCTTGAACTCATGACCTCAAATGATCCATTCGCCTTGGCCTCCCAAAGTACCAGGATTACAGGCGTGAGCCACCGCGCCCAGCCATTATTTGGGATATTAACTTAGTTTTTCATTCTGCCTCAACAGTGGAAGGCATGTGGTACCAAAACAGGATCAGAGAGAGAGAAAAGAGCGGGCAGGCAGACAGCTCCCTGCCTCATCCCATCTGCCAATGACCCAAGTTCTGGCCCCACTGCCTAAGCATGTATGGGGCCAGCAGAAGACAAAGGGCGGAATAAAACTGCCTTACAGAGAATCAAAGGGAGCCAATTTCATTTTGAAGCCAATTTAGGGATTATTTCTATTCTCCAAAATTAGGAATAATTTCTACAACTACAACTGAGGAAAAGGCTTAAGTGAGAAGATCTGAAATTACAGACGTACTATGTGATCCCAAATACAAAAACTAAGTGGCTACAAGAATATGAAGAAACTGTAAGTGGTCTAAGGACAGGGGTTGTAATTCTTAATATGGAGATAGAGCAAAGGTCCGGGGATCACAAATTGAACACATTTAATCCCAGAATTGGCTGGCTCTGAGCAGAGCACTCGCCACAAAGCAGACCCTTAATTCTAAGCCTGCAGAAATTTACCATCCAAAGTGCTAGGGAAATTAAATATAAACAAAACTACAGACTTTTATCTCCAACAGCCTGAATGGTTAAAGAAAAACAATTCACAGATTAAATCAGCTAAACTCACCAGAACAAGGCCTATTTCCTTTTCATAAGAAGCAAAACGTAGTAAAAGGTTTTCAAATTATCATTCTTCACAGGAACTGATAACACATACCTACCCTTCATTGATAGTAATGACCCCCGACCCTACCACTCTAAGCCCCTCAAAATCACAAGGGTATAGTGAAGTTTCAAATCAGGAAAAGGTTTCTATACAGAAAAATGATACGCAAACATTTACAGAGAGTTCAAAGTAGAGGCCAGGTGAAATGGTTGTTGCTAAGGCTAATGCTCATTGACAGTACATTTCACATGGCCTGGCTACCTAGTCATTATACAGTGACCCTTGAAGCATTGTGTCTGTGCATCTGTCAGTCTCTCCTCCAGTGCAATCAGATATGTAAATATAAAGTTTTCCAGAAAGTAGAAAAAAATGAGCTGAGAGTTTGTAGAAATGCTTGGACACACAGGACATGGGCTGATCCCTGCCAAATCTTTCGAGTTTTCAAATCTCGTCAATTAACATCCAGATTTAAAATTCCAGGCCAAGTGTGGTGGCTCACGCCTGTAATCCCAGCACTTTGGGAGACTGAGGTGGGTAGATCACCTGAGGTCAGGAGTTTGAGACCAGCCTGGCCAACATGGCAAAACCTCGTCTCTACTAAAAATACAAAAATTAGCAGGGCGTGGTGGTATGTGCCTGTAATCCCAGCTACTCAGGAGGCTGAGGCAGGAGAATGGCTTGAACCTGGGAAGCAGAGGTTGCAGTGAGCCGAGATTGTGCCACTGCACGCCAGCCTGGGTAACAGAGCAAGACTCTGTCTCAAAAAATAAATAAAAATAAAAATAAATAAGGCCGGGCGCGGTGGCTCAAGCCTGTAATCCCAGCACTTTGGGAGGCCAAGACGGGCGAATCACAAGGTCAGGAAATCGAGACCATCCTGGCTAACACGGTGAAACCCCGTCTCCACTAAAAAATACAAAAAACTAGCCAGGCGAGGTGGCGGGCGCCTGTAGTCCCAGCTACTCGGGAGGCTGAGGCAGAAGAATGGCGTAAACCCGGGAGGCGGAGCTTGCAGTGAGCTGAGATTTGGCCACTGCACTCCAGCCTGGATGACAGAGCCAGACTCCATCTCAAAATAAATAAATAAATAAATAAATAAATAAATAAATAAATAAATTAAATAAAATTCCAGTCTAGATTAACCAAGGACTGAAATTTAACAAAGACATTAATAATGACTGAATGTCTATTGTATGTCAGGTAAAATTAAGCCTGCTCTGCCTCTATTTCTCTAGAAAAAGTTATTAAAACTTTTTTAGATATTAGATGACCTATGCTGATTAATTTTTTTTAAAACCGCTTAGCAAATTAGTATCTGCATATATACCTACAACTCTTGCCTATCTCAATAAACCAAAAGCTCGAGGGTCAGCAGAAGAGAAAGAACAGTTCAAACACACGACCTCAGGTAAGGCACCTTTACCAGAGCCTGGATTTTCCTTTGGGTCCTAGCTCTGAAAACCTCAGGAGTGACATTAGTTCTATAGTAACAGATAGGGAGGGCTGGAGAGAGGACTCTTGCTTACAGACTGCTGAAGCTGCTACCAGGAGGCCCCAGGAGTCATGTGGAGTTGACTAAGCAAAAGAGCATCCTCCTCCTCTCCTCTGCTCCTTTTCCCTAATCCCCTTCCCCAGCCTCCTGTCACAGACACAGTTTGCCAAGAGCAGCTGCACAGTACACAAAGCCCTGCTTTGGGGGTAAACAGAAGGTATGATTTCAGGCCCGGAGAAACTTGCAACCCATCGCAGAATGGAAGAAACACAAGTATGTGGAGCTGCCCTCAAATGCAAGGGAAATTATAAACCCACCAAAAGTAGGCTCAGTAGGTAATGCACTAACACTCTAAGGAGAATAAATGCGCAATCACAAGTTGGAGCCAGGGGAAAGCCTCACCAACCAGGGGCTTTTCAGTAAAAATTGCAGAGGCCACCTTCCTCCAGCACTCTTTACCTTTCACCTGCTTGTTTCCTCATTCGCTACTTTCTCCTTCTGTAATTCTCTAGAGGACTCACATTCTTAGGTAGATGCTCGAGTATGTTTTCCATTTGATCAAAACTACTCTTGAAGGCCAGGCGCGGTGGCTCACACCTGTGATCCTAGCACTTTGGGAGGCGGAGGCAGGAGGATCACTTGAGGTTAGGAGTTCGAGACCAGCCTGGCCAATATGGCAAAACCCCATCTCTACTAAAAATATTTTAAAAATTAGCTGGGGTGGTGGTGTGCACCTATAATCTCAGCTACTCAGGTGACTGAGTCATAAGAATTGCTTGAACCCAGGAGGCAGTGAGCCGAGATTGCACCACTGCACTCCAGCCTGGGCAACAGAGCAAAACCCTGTCTAAAAAAAAAACTACTCTTGAAATAATGTATATTACCAACAAAGTATGGCATACACTGTTTTGTGCATTCAACCCATAATGTAATAATATACATGCTACTGTTACTATAAACAACAAAGAGAGCCATGCTGAGTAAAAAATATATACGTCTCTGAAGTGAATCATGTATAACAAAGCCTGAGATTCACAACCTCAGAGATTCCTGGGGAACGAAGACCATCTGGCAGGGGTGACTCACCTACTCACAATGGGGAAGTGCACCAATTGGAACGATGGGCAAAATTGCTTAAGCTAATTACAGTTCTCTTTCTCTCTCTCTTTATTTTGGCTGGGTGCATATAGCTTATCTTACTATTGTTAACCGCATTTGATGCAGGTCTACAGTGACTTTATTGTCAACTAACCACCCCTTATACTCACACCTCCGCCTGCGTGCTCCTTCCCATGACAATTCCTGTAAGTCTTCCTTTGTTAATTTCCTGTGTCATAATGTGTATGTGTGTGTACATAGCAATAGGTGGGAGATCATGGACAAGAAGTTAAACGAGAAGAGTTAGTCTTTTCAATGCCACTTCCCCACGTGCAACCCCCAGAGTTGGTTCATTCTTTTTTGAGACAGTCTTGCCCTGTCACCCAGGCTGGAGTGCAGTTGTGCAAACACGGCTCACTGCAGCCTCGACCTCCTGGGCTCAGTTGATCCCGCTGCCTCAGCCTCCCATGCAGCTGGGACCACAGGAGTGAGCCACCACACCCAGCTAACTTTCTGAATTTTTTTGTAGAGACAGGGGTCTTACATTGTTTCCCAGGCTAGGGTCGAACTCCTGGGTTCAAGCAATCCTCCTGCCTAAGACCACAAAAGTGCTGGGATTACAGGCATGAGCCACCATGCCTACCTTCACTGCTGTTTTTTTTTTTGTTTGTCTGTTTTTTAAATTCAAACATGAACCAGACACTGTTTCTTTATATAAAACTGTAAAACTGATTTTTCAAGGATCCCCATATAGACTTTCTTTAAAGAGGCAATGTATTTGTAGTGCCAGGCTCAGTTCATATCCTGGAGTATAAGAAGTCTATTACTCACCTCGAGTAACATCTGTCAGAAACAAAATGTTGTTGGTTGAGCACCCAATGCTGTCTGCAATCTTTCGGTAACTTTCACTCTCCACTTTGCGTCCAATCTTGGTATCAAAGTGACCATCGACAAGCTGAACAAATAGAAGGCAAAAGACTGACAATACAAATACACTTGCAGTGCCCCTCATGCCTTTCTCTGAAACACATGATAATCACAGTTACTTCATTCGTTCAGTATTTACTGAAAATCTACTTAATAGGGAACTTTATGGAGGCTACACAAAGTAAAAATAAAGATTTTATGGCAACAGACATTTGGAAGAAGAAAAGTAGCAGCTTAATATACATAAGGTCATTTTATATTCTACCTGGTTTTCACTAGCATTCATTTTACATCTGAAATAGCTTAAAATAAATATGCCCTACATCCTACCCTTAAAGATGATTTGCACTCCAACTACTTACTGGATTGAATTTTACTCCTGATGAAAGATTCTGAACACTGTCCTTTAATCTTATGATGAAAAAATTTCTCTAACCTGCCTTATGAATAAGCTATTATTTTACTTACAAGAAATTCTCATTTTCTAATTAAAACATTTTGAAATTCTACCCAAGGGCTCATCTATGTCTCTGCCCTCTTGGAAACAATTGGAGTCAAATCTGTAACTTGCTAATTTAAGCAACAGTAATTAAAATAAGTCCATATTTAGGGTCAGTTACTAAGATGTGATTTTTTTATTGTTTTCAGAACTTTTCACAAACTAAAAACAAGCATAGTAAGCACTCAAAGACAAACTGGGTTTGGCCTATGGGAAGCTAAAAATAAATAAATAAATAAAAAGTAATTTTAAGGTTTTTTTTTTTAAGTCAAGATTGATTTTGCATATTTTCTTTTTCTCGCAGTTTGCCTCACTTAGTAACTAGAGAATAAAATTCTTATTAGTGAACTTAGTAGGTACTTTTGTCCTGTCATGATTGTCAGAGAGAGCAGAAAATAAGTTGTATCTGTATTAAGAGAACAGTCACCAAGGATTAAAGGGTTTCATTATTGATTTAATATTTGATTTAAAAATAAGACAGAAAGGGCCGGGCGCGGTGGCTCAAGCCTGTAATCCCAGCACTTTGGGAGGCCAAGACGGGCGGATCACGAGGTCAGGAGATCGAGACCATCCTGGCTAACACGGTGAAACCCCGTCTCTACTAAAAAATACAAAAAACTAGCCGGGCGTGGTGGCGGGCGCCTGTAGTTCCAGCTACTCCGGAGGCTGAGGCAGGAGAATGGCGTAAACCCGGGAGGCGGAGCTTGCAGTGAGCCGAGATCGCGCCACTGCACTCCAGCCTGGGCGATAGAGCGAGACTCCGTCTCAAAAAAATAAATAAATAAAAATAAGACAGAAAGTAGGAAAATCCTAAAATTAGAATATGACAACCTCCAAAGCCAAAGTGTTCTTTGCACATGATAGGTGCTCAATAAATATTTATTTTAAAAACTTTCCTGGCCAAGTTACCTACTGTAAGTAACCTATTGTAAGTGTGGTCTACATTAAAGTTACCTATTATAAGTTAAAATTGCAAGTTCAGTCTATATTCCAGTTACCTATTGTAGGTTAAAATAAGTAAAATTTTTGTTGTTGTTGAGACGGGAGTCTCGCTCTATCGCCCAGGCTGGAGTGCAGTGGCGCGATCTCTGCTCACTGCAAGCCCCGCCTCCCGGGTCACGCCATTCTCCTGCATCAGCCTCCCGAGTAGCTGGGACTACAGGCGCCTGCCATCACGCCAGGCTAATTTTTTTTTTTTTTTTTTTTTTTTGTATTTTTAGTAGAGACGCGGTTTCACCATGTTAGCCAGGATGGTTTCAATCTCCTGAGCTCATGATCCACCCACCTTGGCCTCCCAAAGTGCTGGGATTACAGGCCTGAGCCACAGCGCCTGGCCGGTAAATATTTATTTTTAAAAAGTATCTGGCCAAGTTACCTATTGTAAGTAACCTATTTTAAGTTGTCTGTATTTCAAGTTACCTACTGTAAGTTTGGTCTACATTCAGCTAATCAGCACTTCTTTTTAAAACCCTACATGTAGTCACTTCTTTCATTGATCACCCCATCCTCCAGGGGGCGCAGGGATGATGACACAGAGGGGCTAGCAAGAATTTTCTCATGTACACGAAATGCAACAGGTGACAACCTTAACTTATCACTACATTTAAAAATGTGCCTGGTTCTCCTATAATATGCTGTTTCTTCTTAAACAAAATCTATACTTCTTCAAAGAGCCAGAAACAAATGAGTGCACCTTGTCCTCTGCTGTATTCAAAAAGTCTTTATGTATTTCTCAGCACTGCACAATCCTGTTTTGCATCCTAACTGATTTTATTTTTGAAGATACAGAATAAACTTTATGTAACAACCTTATGTAGAAGAAACTGTAAATACAATATAATTAAAAGTGATTATTTTCTTCTTACCTAACTTTAAACAATCAAAAAAAAAAAAGCATTCTATTAGTTCCAATTAGTTTTTCTTTAACATTATTTCATGCTTTGATAGCATCAAAAAACAAAGTAAACTAGGTAACCTACCTCAAGAATATCTCCCTCCGTAGAGTGCCCAAATAACAGTTTCTGTGCCTCCACACTCCCTGAGGAATAGATGTACACCTTCATTCCGGCCTCTCTCCATTTCCTGACTGCTGGAACTACATCTGCAAAGAACCTACAGGGAAGACCACTAAGTTAAAATACAGGAACACCTCATCTAGCCAGATGAAAACCTGTCGAAACAGATGCCATATGTTTCTCTATTTGTGCCCAAATGGTAACCTGAGAAGCAGCTCCCTGAGACTACAAACTCCTGCAGTTCTAATAAACGTATTGTCCGAGTTCCAGGCTTACAGCAGGTTAGAAGCAACAATCTATGTGGAAAGGAGGATAGTTTTGAACAGACAGCCACTAGTGACAGTAAAAAGGGACTACAGATAAAAGGATGAAATGGGAAAGTGTTTTTTAAATTCCCAAAAAACTCAAAAAAGCAAACAACAGCAATAATATAATTTCGGATGTTCTTCATGACAAAGAAAGGTTAAAGCATGGAAATGCTTTTTTAAAAGGATCTGTACCCAAAATAATCAAAACAAAGTTTGAAGGCTCAAAGCTATAAATTTATGATTAGCTAGAAAATGGAATTACTTTTTTTATTTTGAGACAGGGTCTTGCTCTGTCACCTAGGCTGGAGTGCAGTGGTGTGATCTCAGTTCGTTGCAACCTCCACCTCCTGGGCTCAAGTGATCCTCCCACCTCAGCCTCCCAGGTAGCTGGGACTACAAGCAGGTGCTACCACCCCCAACTATATATATATATATTTTTTTTTTTGAGACGGAGTCTCGCTCTGTCGCCCGGGCTGGAGTGCAGTGGCCGGATGTCAGCTCACTGCAAGCTCCGCCTCCCAGGTTTACGCCATTCTCCTGCCTCAGCATCCCAACTAACTGGGACTACAGGCGCCCGCCACCTCGCCCGGCTAGTTTTTTGTATTTTTTAGTAGAGACGGGGTTTCACCGGGTTAGCCAGGATGGTCTCGATCTCCTGACCTTGTGATTCGCCCGTCTCGGCCTCCCAAAGTGCTGGGATTACAGGCTTGAGCCACCGCGCCCGGCCTATTTTTTTAAATTTGTTGTAGAGATGGTGCTTCGCCACGTCACCCAGGCTGGTCTCAAACTCGTCGACTCAAGTGATCCACCCACTTCAGCCTCCCAAAGTGCTGGGATTACAGGCGTGAGCCACTGCACCTGGCCTGCATTTCTTGAGAACTAAGAAAACAACGTTTTATTATATGGGGAAAAAAATTACGTAACAAATTAGTTGAGACTTGTACCATCTCACACCAGTAAGCCAAAGGTGTCTTTTTCTGACTTCTGACACTGTCTCTTTTACCAATTCCACAGTGTCTTCCATATTCATGGAGGAAATTAACGTCACAGGAGAAAGGTGAAAAGAGAAGCACAAAGAACCTGGGTTGTAGAACCAGTCATCTTTAAAAAATTACCTGGAAAATGTCAGTGGAGTCTTCCGCTTTGTATGTATTAACATGCTTAATATGTTGCACTAATTGAAGGAAAGAGATCAACATATTCAAAACCAGTAGACATATAAGTATGTTACTCTGAGTACTAGTTTGCACTCATGGAGACAGGATTTCTCCTGTCTTCAGCAGTTAGTTGTATAATTAAGGAACCAAGACGAAGAGAAGTAAGGGCTAACTACCGGGTGCACAGTCTCCTGTCTCCACTTTTTTGAGTGCTTTACAAAGTGAACCTGGCTGATATTCCCAGATCACTGGCATATCCTGAAATTCCAGTCTATCCTTTAAAAGGTAGAAGCTCCTTGTAAAGTACATAAAGAAACAACATCTCATTTGATAGAAACACAAAATAAATATACGCAGCTGGAAACAATCTTGGATCTTAGGGTTTACAGCAGGCAGTGGCCCAAAATCCTTAGAGGCAAAGTCTTATTAAGAATTTCACGGCTGGGCATGGTGGCTCACGCCTGTAATCCCAGCACTTTGGGAGGCCGAGGTGGGCGGATCATGAGGTCAGGAGATAGAGACCATACTGGCTAACACGGTGAAACCCTGTCTCTACTAAAAATACAAAAAATTAGCTGGGCGTGGTGGCGGGTGCCTGTAGTCCCAGCTACTCGGGAGACTCAGGCAGGAGAATGGTGTGAACCCGGGAGGCAGAGCTTGCAGCGAGTGGAGATCACTGGGCAACAGAACGAGACTCCATCTCAAAAAAAATAAAAAAATTTCTTAGCAGGCCGGGCACAGTGGCTCATGCCTGTAATCCTAGCACTTTATAGGAGGCCAAAGTGGGTAAGCTGCCCTGAGCTCAGGAGCTTAAGACTAGCCTGGACAACAAGGTAATACCCTGTCTCTACTAAAATACAAAAAATTAGCCAGGTGTGGTGGCCTGTAGTCCCTGCTGTTCGGGAGGCTGAGATACAAAGAATTGCTTGAACCCGGGAGGCGGAGGTTGCAGTGAGCTGAGATTATGTCAATGCACTCCATCCTGAACAACAGAGCAAGACTCTGTCTCCAAAAACAAAAATAGGCTGGGAGAGGTGGCTCATACCTATAATCCTAGCAGTTTTGGAGGCTGAGGCGGGGTGGACCACTTGAGGTCAGGAGTTCAAGACCAGCCTGCCAATATGGTGAAACCTCATCTCTACTAAAAATACAAAAATTAGTATGGTAGCAGGCGCCTGTAATCCCAGCTACTCCAGAGGCTGAGGCAGGAGAATCGCTTGAACCCAGGAGGTGGAAGTTGCAGTGAGCTGAGATTGCACCACTGCACTACAGCCTGGGTGAAGAGCAAGAATCGGTCTCAAAGCAAAAGCAAAAACAAACAAATGAAAAGATTTTCTCAGCAATATGGTATGGACAACATAGCAAGACCACACCTCTACAAAAATGTGGCGGTGCATGCCTGCAGTCCCAGCTAATCAGGAGGCTGAGGCGGGAGGATCACTTGAGGCTACAATGAGCTACGAAGGTACCACTGCACTCCAGTGTGGATCACAGAGCAAGACCCCAGCTCTAAAAAAAAAAATAGGCCAGGTATGGTTGCTCATGTGTGTAACCCCCGTATTTTGGGAGGCCAAGGCAGGCAGATCGCTCAAGCCCAGAAGTTTGAGAACAGCCTGAGCAACATGGTAAAACCCCATCTGTACTAAAAATACAAAAACTAGCCGGGCATAGTGGTACATGCCTAGTCCCAGCTCCTTGTGAGGCTGAGGTGGGAGGATAACCTGAACTGGGGGAGGTCAAGGCTGCAGTGAGCCATGATCATGCCACTGCACTCCAGCCAACAGAGTGGGATCCTGTCTGAATCAATCAAGAATTTCTCAGTAGTATAATACTCCAAAGTCTCCTCAGGCTGGAGTGCTTTTAGGAACTCCATAACCAAGATTCAAAGAATCTGTGAAGTTGCTCAAAAGAGCAAAGAAGAATGTGGTAGTGAGGACATCCTCTGAGTAACCTCAACATGATGGGGAAACAATTTCCTATGTCTCATAGAGCAAAAAGCAGGTAATTCACAGTCCAGGGAAGCAGCCCAACAGAGCTGTCACTCATGTGCTAAGAATCAAATATGACTTAGTTCAAGGAAATCACCATTTTCTAGGAAGCTATTTTAAACGGAGACTTTGACAAGTCTTTCAACCAACCCACAAGACCAGACAGGCAGGTCCGGGTAATCTAGTCAGCTGAAATATTTTAGCCCAGTTTTGAAAAAATGAAACAAAGCTCACTTGTTAGACTTAAGAAGAATGTGGATTTTTATCTATTTTACCAATCATGTGACTTACGCTAGAAAGGGAGGACTAGTGAAAAAACATATTTGGATTTGGGACTGGTGAAATGTTTAGGCTGACTCGAGCACATACTCTGCTTTCATGCGCCCAGCTGTGAATGCCGCCCTCCACATGTGGCCCTGAAGCTGTTTGAGTGCAGTGGTCTTTCGATCCAGGGACATCTGCCAGCACACATTATCTACCACGGCCTGGATCATCTGCTGCAGATCATCCACTCCATTCCCAGATGCTGCAGGGATAGGAACAGCCCCATCCAGGTGGGCGTCCTCTTCAGCCTTTAAGTCAGAAACAACATGATGTTTGTTTTTTGCTTATTCAAAAAAGAGTCATTTAAAACGAGACCCAAAAACCCAGCAGAACAACTTTCTCCATCATTAGCCCTAGTATGGCTGCAAATTGAAATAGCATATACTTTGGAGCTGATACAAATGATTCCTAAAAGAATGTGGATTAATAAATTTGCATTACCTTTCCTTTTGCTAAAAGCTGAAATTTAAACTGAGAGGCATGTTGTTTATGAGAAGAGAGAGCACATAAAGATAGAATTAAGACTTGATTTGTTGATTCACTACTGGGATCAACAAACCAGGACTTTAACTCAATCTGATCATTTTCTCTGCACTATAACTAATTGAGAAAGAAACAAAGAAAATCTCATAAATTAGTTTATGACTGGAATTCAGTGAAAAGAAGCTAGTGAAGTAATGAGGTTGGTTCACATTCAGTCTCCTATGATCTCCCACATCTTGCAAAAATCCTAATAGCCACTTAGAACAATGACCTTGTGACAAAGCAGTCCAATTTCTAAAGATACATATATACATATTTATATACAATAATGGGGGACTATGTATGTATGTTTCAACAAGGTTTTGACAACAAAAAAAGGTAAGGGAGGAAAGTAAAGTAAGTCCTCATTTAACATCATCAAAAGCATCCTCAAAAGGTGCTTGGAAACTGTGACTTCAAGTGACATGACCTTCTCAAATAATGTCATTTCCTTCAACATCATTTTGTTGTAACATTTATGTGGGGAAAAAAATTAGTTTTGTTATAGTTGGTTTAAAATTGAAAATTGAAATTTAAGTGCCATTTCACTTAAAGTCAGTTTCCAAGAACCTAAAAACAACATTAAGTAAGGACTCATTGTATTTCAGATTAACCCTGAGTTATCCAGAAAATTAAACAAACCCAAATATTCCATGCCCAAAGGACATAACTACATTTCGAATCCTAATTCCTAACAGTAAAACACCTACAGAGAGCATTCCACAGTATCCAATATAGAACTAACTAGAAAATAACTGCCAGTGAGTTAGCTCTGCAGACCTTTTAAGATCTTTGCCATTGAAGCAATTTTAACAAGAAAAACAACAGAGCAGGAGTTCCGTAGCACACAATGCGGAAGGAAAAGACAGACTGACGACTGGTGGGAAGAGAGCAGAACAAAGCACAGGAGACCAAAGGAGGTATGAGGGCTGGGTCAGAGTGAGCTGGGGTGAGGAGTCTGGAAAAGGAGTGTGGGTGTGAGGACCCAGGAGCACTGGAGAGGGGGCAGCAGGGGCCTGCAGTGAGGAAAGGAGGAGTGCAAAATGATGAAGTACTGTCATGGAGAATGACGTAGCTTGGATGTGTGTCCCTGCCCAAATTGCACATTGAAATGTAATCCTCAATGTTGGAGGTGAGGCCTAGTGGGAGGTGACTAGATCACGGGGATAGACTTCTCATGAATGGTTTATTTAGCACCATCCCCCTTGATGCTGTCCTCGCAATAATGAGTTCAGGCTGTTTTAAAGTGTGTAGCACCTCCCCTCCCCACTCTCTTGCTCCTAACTTTCACCATGTGAGACGCCTGCTCCTGCTTTGCCTTCCATCATGACTAGAAGCTTCCTGAGGTCTCCCCAGAAGCAGATGCCACTATGTTTCCTGTATAGCCTGTAGACCTGTGAGCCAATTAAACCTCTTTTCTTAAAAATTACCCACTCTCAGGTATTTCTTTACAGCAATGTAAGAATAGACTAATATAGAGATGTTAATAAAAAATGTAGAGACTGCTCAAAACCTTTTGCATTCTACCCAGGAAGGACTTTTTTTTTTTTTTTTTTTTTTTTTGAGACGGAGTCTTGCTCTGTAGCCCAGGCTAGAGTACAGTGGCGCCATCTCAGCTCACTACAACCTTCGCCTCCCACGTTCAAGCAATTCTCCTGCCTCAGCCTCCCAAGGAGCCAGGACTACAGGTGCCTGCCACCACATCCAGCTAATTTTTTTATTTTTAGTAGAGGAAGGGTTTCACCATTTTGGCCAGGCTGGTCTCAATCTCCTGACCTCAAGTGATCCACCCACCTCAGTCTCCCAAAGTGCTGAGATTACAGGTGTGAGCCACCATGCCCAGCCTAGAGTTGCCTATTTCTAGAGCTATTTAAATTGCCTAAAAATGCCATATATTTGCAAACTTAAGCCCTTTCTGAGTGGGCTGGGGGTGGTAAGCTCATGCCTGTAATCCCAGCACTTTGGGAGGCCGAGGAGGGTGGATCACTTGAAATCAGGAGTTCTAGACCAGCCTGTCCAATGCGGTGAAACCCAATCCCCACTAAAAATACAAAAAATTAGCTGGGCATGGTGGCAGGCGCCTGTAGTCCCAGCTACTCGGGAGGCTGAGGGAGGAGAATCGCTTGAACCCAGGAAGCAGAGGTTGCAGTGAGCTAAGATCGCACCACCACACTCCGGCCTGTTCGACAAAGCGAGACATCATCTCAAAAAAAAAAAAAAAGAAAAGAAAGAAAGAAAGAAAAAAAACAAAGAGCAACTCCAGAAACAACAAACGGACATGATCCAGCCTTTAATTATGTACTGTGAATTCCTAAGCAGGCAACTCACTAAGTCACTGCAACTTCCATCCCTTATCAAACCAGGGCACTTATTTTACAAAATGCTCATAGCATGTTCTAAATCTCCAGGTACTCTCATTTCTAAGACACTTGGGAATGTAAGCCAGAAATGTTCCAACCTGTTTCCTCAAAAGACTGACATCCTGCTGGCACTCCTCTTCTTCCCAATGTGTCTGCAGATACTCTTTAACATTTTCTTCGATGTAAGGAAATAAAATGTCCTGGATAAAAGAGTAAAAGAAAATACAAGAGTTAGCTTGTATCAGTTCTGCAAGATCCAGTTCTTCCACAATCTTACCTTACATAACTGTAACAAATAAATCAATGGAACTCTTTATAAAAATTGCTGCTGTGAATATAAGAGCAAGAAAGAGAGACAGAGGCCAAGAAACAAATAAACTAGACCAAGAGTTGGCAAACTACAACCTGCAGACCAAATCAAGTCCACTGCCTATTTTTGTAAATGAAGTTTTATTGGAACACAGCCACACTCGTTTATTTAAATAATGTCTGTGGCTACTTTTACATCACAATGGCAGAATTCAGTATTTGCAACCAAGACCATAGGGCCTGCAAAGCGTAAAATCTTCACTGTCTTGTCCTTTACAGAAAAAGTCTCCCAACTATGGAACTAGATGGCTAGACCAAAGGTCCTTGAGTACATGGATCAAGTGTGTCTTGCTCACAGCTATATCCCCAATGCATACCACGTTATTGTACATATCACTCAAATAATCTGCTGAAAAGAATGGCACCCATGCATGACAAGTATTTAAAAACAAACAAACAAACAAACTTGATCACCATGACTCTTTCTTGGTAACCAGACTACCTTTGGAGTATCCTATAAGAAAGTGACATGCAGCTGGACGTGGTGCCTCACGTCTGTAATCCTAGCACTTTGGGAGGCCGAGGTGGGCGGATCACCTGAGGTCAGGAGTTCAAGACCAGTCTGGCCAACATGCTGAAACCCTGTCTCTACTAAAAATACAAAAATTAGCCAGATGTGGTGGCGGGCACCTGTAATCTCAGGTACTCGGGAGGCTGAGGCAGGAGAATTACTTGAACCTGGGAGGCGAAGGTTGCAGTGAGCCGAGATCCCACCATTATACTCCAGCCTGGGGGACAGAACGAGACTCCGTCTCAAAAAAAAAAAAAAAGATACACGAAACAATTCAGTAATAAATAACCTGTCAGTAATCCATGCATTAGGAATTTCTTTCCCAGTCAGGCTTCTACCTCTTCTTTTTACTAGCTGTGTTCAAATAACTTATGCTCCTGAGCCACAGTTTTCTCATTTGCTACACAGGAATAATATGAGGCAAAGTCACTGGAGGACTGGACTTTCTAATGGAAGGCACCTGATATCTTACCACTTAATATGTTCTTTTTTTTGAGATGGAGACTTGCTTTGTTGCCCAGGCTGGAGCGCAGTGGTGAGATCTCAGCTCACTGCAGATCTTGGCTCACTGCAACCTCCTTCCGCCTCCCGGGTTTAAGAGATTCTCCTGCCTCAGCCTCCCAAGTAGCTGGGGTTACGGCAACTGCCACCACACCTGGCTAATTTTTGTATTTTTAGTAGACATAGGGATTCACCATGTTGGCCAGGCTGGTCTTGAACTCCTGACCTCAAATGATCCACTGGCCTCAGCCTCCTAAAGTGCTGGGATTATAGGCGTGAGTCACTGTGCCTGGCAATATATTCTTAACATATTCTCCAGCACACACAGTTAAACTGAGCAAGGATCACCCAAATTTCATGATAAATAATAGCAGAGAAGTTCCCAGAAGATAAATCACAAGCAGAACCAACTTATTAATTCAACTTTCCTGAGGACCTACAGAGAGCAGGACACTGGAGTTATGAACCATAGCCAATCTTCTCAGAGAACTCAAGGAAATAAAAGGTGCAAGGTTTCAAACAATACTGAACATTTGGGAACAGCTTTAGAAGTTGGAGATTACTTTAGAGTTCCTTCCTGGGCGGGCGCGGTGGCTCAAGCCTGTAATCCCAGCACTTTGGGAGGCCGAGACCGGCGGATCACGAGGTCAGGAGATCGAGACCATCCTGGCTAACATGTTGAAACCCTGTCTCTACTAAAAAAAATACAAAAAAACTAGCCAGGCGACGTGGCGGGCGCCTGTAGTCCCAGCTACTCCGGAGGCTGAGGCAGGAGAATGGCGTAGGCCCGGGAGGCGGAGCTAGCAGTGAGCTGAGATCCGGCCACTGCACTCCAGCCTGGGTCACAGAGCCAGACTCTGTCTCAAAAAAAAAAAAGAGTTCCTTCCTGATCATCCAATATGCCCCTCCCCTCATCTATAAAATGCGCCACTGTACTGAGTCATCACACAAAGCTAGAATTTAGTATAACATCTGGACTATAAATATTATTTGCTGCCGGGCATGGTGGCTCATGCCTGTAATCCCAGCACTTTGGGAGGCCAAGGCAGGAAGACCACTTGAATCCAGGAGTTCAAAACCAGCCTGACCCTGTCTCCACAAAAATTAAAGAGCTAGCTGGGCTGGCGATGCACACCTGTAGTCCCAGCTACTTGGAGGGGCTGAGACAGGAGAATTACTTGACCCAGGAGGTTGAGGCTACAGTGAGCTGTGATTGCACCACTGCACTCCAGCCTGGGTGACAGAGCGAGACTGCTACTCAAAAAAAAAAAAAAAAAAATTATTTGCAGTCAACATGTTAGCAGACTGTACTATTTTAGTGCAAAAGGGTTACTGCATAAATGTATGTACATGGAATAATCAACTAAATTATGAAAATTTTATCCAATCTTTAAACATACTTATTGAGAATATCTGTTAAGACAAATACAATGTCTTCAAGTTACTTATAAAATAGCCTGGCATGTGCTATCATACATTATAAGAATTTTTTTTTTTTGAGACAGAGTCTTGATCTGTCACCCAGGCTGGAATGCAGTGGTGACAATCACAGCTCACTGCTGTCTAGAACTCCTGGACTCAAGAGATCCTCCCACCTCAGCCTCCTGAGTAGCCAGGATTACAGGTGTGCATCACCATGCCTTGCCAATTTTTAAAAAATTTTTTTGTAAAGACAAGATCTCGCTATGTTGCTCAGGCTGGTCTTGACTCCTGAGTTTAAGCAATCATCCCGTCTCAGCCTCCCAAAGTGCTAGGATTACAGGCATAAACCACCGTACTCATTGATGATAAATGTTTTATCTTCATTATAATCCACTTACAGATAATTTCAGAACACTATAGTATGACAAATATGCTACAATAAACTCAGGATTCTACAAATAAACGTGGGAATATTTTCAGTACACCAGGCACTTAAGGAGTTACCGTGATTTAGCAGTACATACAACAAAAGCCTATAGAACTAGAGTTATTTGCCTTGTAGGGGAATATGATTAAATTCCACTAGATGTTACAGGGGACACTGTGCAAGCAGCAATTTATATTACTCTACACAGCTCAGTGATAGCTTACTGAAAGAGCCAAGAAATTTTGAAGATCTAATTACATTAGTTGCCTTGGCCGGGCGCAGTGGCTCACGCCTGTAATCCCAGCACTTTGGGAGGCCGAGGCGGGAGGATCACGAGGTCAGGAGATCGAGACCACCCTGGCTAACACGGTGAAACCCCGTCTCTACTAAAAATACAAAAAATTAGCCGGGTGTGGTGGCGGGCGCCTGTAGTCCCAGCTACTCGGGAGGCTGAGGCAGGAGAATGGCGTGAACCCAGGAGGCGGAGCTTGCAGTGAGCCGAGATTGCGCCTCTGCACTCCAGCCTGGGCGACAGAGCAAAACTCCGTCCCCCCTCCCCCCCCAAAAAAAATACATTAGTTGCCTTGTAAATGTTTAGAAGTTCAAATATGGATATGCTTTTTTTTTTTTTTTTTGAGACGGAGTCTCCCTCCGTAGCCCTGGCTGGAGTGCAGTGGCGCCATCTCGGCTCAGTGCAAGCTCCGTCTCCCGGGTTCACGCCATTCTCCTGCCTCAGCCTCCCAAGTAGCTGGGACTACAGGCACCCACCACCACGCCCGGCTAATTTTTTGTATTTTTAGTAGAGACGGGGTTTCAGAGTGTTAGCCAGGATGGTCTCGATCTCCTGACCTCGTGATCCGTCTGCCTCCGCCTCCCAAAGTGCTGGGATTACAGGCGTGAGCCACCGCGCCCGGCCTACGGATATGCTTTATGGTCACGTGGTTGTTTTAATGAAAAGGTCATAGAATTAGTAAAAATCAAACTGTTGTTACAATATTTACTTATCTCCTTTGAATAAAACAGGTAATAAAAGGTACCTCCTAAAAATTGTGCTGAGAGGCCAGGCCAACATAGTGAAATCCCGTCTCTACTAAAAATACAAAAATTAGTCGGGGCGTGGTGGTGCGCGCCTATAGTCACAGCTCCTCAGGAGGCTGAGGCAAGAGAAACGCTTGAACCCGGGAGGCGGAGGTTGTAGTGAGCTGAGATTGTGCCACTGCACTGCAGCCTGGGTGACAGAGTGAGACTCCCTCTCAAAAAAAAAAAAAAGAAAGAAAGAAAGAAAAGAATAGTGCTGAGAATACAGCTACATAAACAAACTACTTTAAAAGCTTTCCAGCAGGGCGCGGTGGCTCACGCCTGTAATCCCAACACTTTGGGAGGGATCACGAGGTCACGAGATTGAGACCATCCTGGCTAACACTGTGAAACCCCGTCTCTACTAAAAATACAACAAATTAGCCGGGTGTGGTGGCGGGCGCGGTGGCGGGGCCTGTAGTCCGAGCTACTCGGGAGGCTGAGGCAGGAGAATGGCGTGAACCCGGGAGACGGACCTTGCAGTGAGCTGAGATCGCAACACTGCACTCCAGTCTGGGCGACACAGAGAGACTCCGTCTCCCAGAAAAAAAAAAAAGCTTTCCAAGGCTGGACGCGGTGGCACCAGCCTGTAATCCCAGCTACTTGGGAGACTGAGGCAGGAGAATCACTTGAACCCGGAAGCAGAAGTTGTAGCGGGCCCAGATTACACCACTGTACTCCAGTCTGTGACACGGGCAGACTGTCTCAAAAAATAATAAAAATAATAAATAATAAAAGCCCTCCAAGGGAACTATACAACGCAAATGATTTATAGTGCTTGAGAACTTAATATTCTTTAGAAAACAAATTAAACAACACAAAGGCAATATTGGTGGGCTATTTTTTTGGTTTTTTTGAGACGGAGTCTGGCTCTGTCGCCCAGACTGGAGTTCAGTGGCGCGATCTCGGCTCACTGCAAGCTCTGCCTCCCGGGTTCACGCCATTCTCCTGCCTCAGCCTCCCGAGTAGCTGGGACTACAGACACCTGCCACCACACCCGGCTAATTTTGTATATTTTTAGTGGAGACGGGGTTTTACTGTGTTGACCAGGATGGTCTCGATCTCCTGACCTCGTGATCCGTCTGCCTCCACCTCCCAAAGTGCTGGGATTACAGGCGTGAGCCACCACACCTGGCCCCCATTGGTGGGCTATTATTTCTTTTTTTTTTTTTGGAGTGCAGTGGCATGATCTTGGCTCACTGCAACTTCCGCCTCCTGGGCTCAGGTGATCCTCCCACCTCAGCCTCCTGAGTAGTCGGGACTACAGGTATGAGCCACCACACCCAGCTAATTTTTTAAATTTTTACTAGAGATGGGGTTTCGCCACGTTGGCCAGGCTCATCTCAAGCTCCTGGACTCAGGCAATCATCCTACTGCAGCCTCCCAAAGTGCTGGCATTACAGGCATGAGCCACCATGCCCAGCCCCACATAAATTTATTTTGCTTTTTATTCTCTAACATTAATAGAGACATAGGCCCGGGCTCGGTGGCTCCACCTGTAATCCCAGCACTGTGGGAGGCCAAGGCCAGCGATCACTCGAGGTCACGAGTTTGAGATCAGCCTGGCCAACATGGTGAAACCCCGTCTCTACTAAAAACAAAAACTTAGCCAGGTGTGGTGGCTGGCGCCTGTAATCCCAGACACGAGAATTGCTTGAACCCAGGAGGCAGAGGTCGCAGTAAGCCAAGATCACGCCACTGCATGCCAGCCTGGGCAATAGAGCAGGACTCTGTCTCAACAACAACAAACAAAATTAAGTGGCTTGATGGTTCCTAAATATAAATCACATCATACAAACAATTAATAAAACAGGTTACAAACAGTATGTAAAGCATAATCTTATTTAGGGGGATATTTAACACACTGAACAAAATATAAGAGAACATGAAAAATGTTTACAAAGGTTCTCTCTGGGTTATGACATTAAAAGAAACTTTTTTGCATATCTCTTTTCTACAATAAAAATGTACAACCTTAATAGTGCAAAAAGTTAGCAAAATTAAATGTTAAAAAAAAAATCAGAGATTGCCGACAGTGCTTTTCTTTTTCCTCTTTTTTTTCTGAGACAGTCTTGCTCTGTCAGCCAGGGTGGAATACAGTGGTGCGATCTCAGTTCACTGCAACCTCCACCTCCTGGGTTCAAACAATTCTGCCTTGGCCTCCTGAGTAGCTGGGATTACAGGTGTGTGCCACCACGCCCAGCTGATTTTTGTATTTTTAGTAGAGACGGGGTTTCTCCATGTTGGCCAGCTGGTCTTGAATTCCTGACCTCTGAGATCCCCCCATTTTGGCCTCCCAAAGTGCTGGGATTACAGGAGCCACCACCAAGCTGGCCTGCTGACAGTGTTTTAAACAAAATCACCCCCTACAAAGAAAAATAATTAAAGGCTGTCTCCAGAGAATAAAATTACGGGAAATTACATGCAACGGACAAGAAGAGCCAGTTATCTGAGGCAGTATGACTGAGGAATTTAGCAAAATCCAAATTCCAATCACAGTGACTAGACTGTGACTTCAACAGAACAGAGCTTATCAGCACAGGTAGTGAATCAGCTATACTATGATCAATCTGAAGAACCACATTTGTGCTGAGCCACTTTTCTTCCCTGGCTCAAATACACTTACTTTGATGATCTTGCCACCTAGCATCTTTCTCTATTAAAGTTAGCCTTCCCATGTGGTCTTCCCACAGATGTTTACTGTCAGATGTCTGTGATAATAATATTAGGAGAATGTAATATATTAGGTTTTTTTGGTTTTTTAAATTTACTGTTTTTTTTCTTCTTCTTCTTTTTGTAGAGACAGAGTCTCACTACATTGCCCAGGCGGGTCTTGAACTCCTGGGCTTAAGTGATCCTCCCATCTCAACCTCTCAAAGTGCTGGGAGTAAATAACTGTCACAAGATCTGATGGTTTTATTTTATTTTATTTATTTTTTGAGATGGGAGTCTCACTCTGTTACCCAGGCTGGAGTGCAGTAGCGCAATCTCGCCTCACTGCAAGCTCCGCCTCCCGGGTTCACGCCATTCTCCTGCCTCAGCCTCTGGAGTAGCTGGGACTACAGGTGCCCGCCACCACATCCAGCTAATTGTTTGTATTTTTAGTAGAGACAGGGTTTCACCATGTTAGCCAGGATGGTCTTGATCTCCTGACCTCATGATCCACCCGCCTCGGCCTCTCAAAGTGCTGGGATTACAGGCGTGAGCCACCGCGCTCGGCAATCTGATGGTTTTATAAAGGAGAGCTCCCCTGAACATGCCCTCTTGCCTGCCACCATGTAAAACGTCCCTTTGCTCTTTGTCTTCCACTGTGATCATGAGGCCTCCCCAGCCATGTGGAACTGTGAGTTCATTACACCTCTTTCCTTTATCAACTACCCAGTCTCAGGTATGTTATTTATTAGCAGCATGAGAACAGACTAATACACCAAGCTTTGTTTAAATACTTCTAACAATGAAAATTGCTACTTCTTGGAGTGGTCCGTGCTATCTGCCAGATAGTTTCAGCAGTTGTGGTATTAGAATTGCTCCTCAAATAGGCTTCCCGAAGACCATAGTAGGAGCTATCAAGAAGTTTCTGTGTTCTGGCTGCCACATGGTCTCAGGAATTAAAATCCTACTGTCCTCATCTTCATGGGGGTAAACAGGGCTGGACCCACACAAGGGATGTAAGTTGAAAACTGAAACCTTAGGAATGAACATCAGATTTCACATGTGCATTCAAAATGAATCAATCAATGTTGTGCTGATAAGACAAAAGATAATCCCATTAAGGAGATTAAATTATAATTAACAAAAGATATGCTGTTATCTAATTAAGTGCAATGAATCACACTGAACAAGGGATGGTTATCAGTACAGAAGGGCTAGTAATTGGAGTAAGGTTTTAAGCAGCAGCACAAAAGAGACAGAATATCTCCATTATCTCCAATGAGTTCCAGAGAGGGAAACTGACTGGCCCAGAGTCCTAGTCCTTAACAGTGGAGTGGAAAGGAAGGCATTCACATTCATCTCCTTGAATCTGCCTAACATCCTTGCTAGGTAAGCCCTTTTTCATAGATGAAGAAACTGAGGTTCAAAGACGTTTCACTGCGGGTGCAGAGTAAAGCCAGGACTCAAACCCGGGCCTATCAAACCCCAACACCTGAAGCCATCCAGCTCTCACGGGTGAATGACTTCAAGGAACACTACTCACTAGGATCATCTAACTCCCTGGATCTTGACAGCATATTCTTTATGGAAATTTCTAATATAGCTTTGATTCCCCAAAGAGGTTTCATACTAAGAAAATGAGAGATTATGGTTCACCCAGCAGTTCTGTAACATTTCCTATAAAGTATCAGCAATAATAATTCAAGAAGTTATAGTAATGGGAGTAATTGCCAACATTTACTGAGCACTTAGTATGACAAGCACTTCTCTTTTCTACCTATAATCACTCCTTTGTGATCTTATCTAATTCCATGACTTTAAATACCATTTATACTAATGATCCCCAAATTCTTACCTTTGGCTTGGACCTTTTCCAAATGCCTACCCAATATCCCCACTTGGATGTCTATTAAGTATCTCAAACTAAACACGTCTGAAACCACACTCTTGATTCCATCCCTTAATCCTCCTTCTCCCCCTACATATCCACATCACAGTAAATGACAGAGCCATCCTTCTAGATGCTCAGGCCAAAAACCTTAGAGTCATCTTTGACTCCTCTTTCTCTCAAACTCCACATCCAACCAATCCATCAGCAAATTCCATCAGTTCTACCTTCAAAATATATTCAAATCCAATCACTTCTCACCACTGCCACCACGAAGCATTCAAAATTTACTCAACTTACTGATAATGCATGGCCTGAATAATGTCATTTTAATCTTCATAATAACCCTATGAAATAGGAGGTCCTACTTCCTCCATTTTTCAAAGGCACATAAAGTTTAAGTACAAATTAACAAACTGGGATTACAGTTTATCAATCAGGTCTTTCTTTTTGAGTTTGTAGAGTCAGATCCCTGGAATCTACCCCCTATCAGATCAGGGGGTGAAGATCTTTACCCCCATCAAAGGGATCTAATTAGCTTCCTGAACTTACAACGACTTGGACCCATACGAGACCAGCCCAGGGAGTTATCGAGTCTCTTGGAGTCCAAGTATACACAAGCTTAACTGTCAAACACTGTTCTGATAGTGAGCTCCAAAGTCCCACCCAAGGTCTCAATGCTGAAATTACCATTAGTTTCCAAACCGCACGCCTTAGTTTCTCTTTACTCAGTAAAGGGGTATCAGGTCCACACTTTTTAGACTTAAGAAAATGAACTTGTTAGAAGGTCACATCATGAATCACTGGAAAGAAAATCAAGCTAAGAAATGAACCCCTCATGCACATACGTAGAAGGCAAACAACCCCCTTCTGTCCTAAACATGTTCTGTCTTCGAAAAGAAACCCATTTTCCTGAAATGGTGTCACCTAGGAAAGGTCCAGAGAGGAGCCAGGAAGGCCTCTGAGGATAAAGCTACCAAGTTGCCACACAACTCTTTAGTGAGCTGATGGGAAAATGGTGCAATAGGATTAGGGCGGGTTGGTTTCCATTCCTCTTCTGACCTGCACCTCCACCAAAACCAATTTTGAAAATCAAATGAGTTGATAAATGTAAAATTCAAAGTTTCATATAGAAATAACCTTTTATTGTAAAAAAGAATACTTTTTTTCTTTAGTGGAGTGGTAACACAGGGTAAGCTGTAAGGATAGAAAATGTTAAGACCCATCAGACAAAGAAGCAAGCACTTTTCAGGGCTAAACACAGGGTATCATTTTAAGTCTGTATGAGCAAGATAAAATCCAGCCTATGTATTTAAAATATAGGGGTTGGCCGGGCGCGGTGGCTCAAACCTGTAATCCCAGCACTTTGGGAGGCCGAGGCGGGTGGATCACGAGGTCAGGAGATCGAGACCATCCTGGCTAACATGGTGAAACCCCGTCTCTACTAAAAATACAAAAAACTAGCCGGGCGTGGTGGCGGGCGCCTGTAGTCCCAGCTACTCGGAGGCTGAGGCAGGAGAATGGCGTAAAACCCGGGAGGCGGAGCTTGCAGTGAGTTGAGATCCGGCCACTGCACTCCAGCCTGGGTGACACAGCGAGACTCCGTCTCAAAAAAAAAAAAAAAAAAATATAGGGGTTATAGCTTAAAATTGGTGCCCCGTTTAAAAATTGTTATTTATTTTTTTGATCATGCCACTGCATTCCAGCTCTGTCACCTAGGCTGGAGTGCAGTGGCACAATCATGGCTCACCACAGTCTACCTCCTGGGCTCAAGTGATCCTCCCACCTCAGCCTCCTGAGTAGCTGGGATTATAGGTGCACACCACCATGTCCAGCCAATTTTTTATTCTTTGTAGAGATGGGGTCTCCCTATGTTGCCCAGGCTGGTCTTGAACTGCTGGACTGAAGTAATCTCCTTGCCTCGGCCTTTCAAAGTGCTGGGATTACAGGTGTGAGCCACCATGTCCAACCCCTTTTACTCAATCAGTCTGACTATATATCTTTCAAAGATCTCTATGACTTTACTATGTACCTAGGGAAAAAAACAGAAGGAATATTCACCAAACTCTTAATGGTCACCTCTGGGTGGTAGGAGCATATCAGGGCTTTCACTCTCTATATCATACTCTTCTTTATCTGCAATTTTATAATCAAGGTGAACTAATTTTCTAGGAAGAATATTTGGGGAGGGTAGGAAAACCTTTCCTCTAGTCTTACATTAACAGATGCAAGTTTCTATAGAATAACATATTTCACTTTTTATCTTAATTTTGTTAATAAAATTTTATCTTTTATGACATTTAATTTCCATTATCAGCTGGTTTCATCCTCTAAAACTTGTAGGTTTTGGAAATGTTGAGTCAATGAATTCCAGTGCCACTCTAGAAACACTTTCAGTTAAATCGTCCAAATACAATAAAGTATCACCTTGAGGAAATCTGAATAGCAAGCATTGTAGAGTGTGGAAGAAACTGAATCCCAGTCCCTCCCACACCCATTCCAGAATGCATATCACCATCACCCAGCATGTACGGCATGCCTGATATGTAAGCACTGTGTGAGGCTCTGGTCCTTGCCCTTGAGGAGCGTTCCATATAGCCTGGAAAAGAGGACACACATGCAACATCACAAGTCAGCTACTGGCTCCAGTAGCAAATACTATACATGGTACTGGCAATGAGTGCAGAGGACGTGCTTAAATAGGTCCTTTACAAGCAGAGGTAGCTCTTACTTCCATATTCCCACAGCTTAGCACAATAAGTAATTTTTTTTTTAAGTAAATGAGTGCATGAGCCCCACACTTGGGGAGGAAAAGGTATGACATTCCAAGTTGGAAGAATGGTGGCAGCAAGAAAGGGCATGATTGGAATGTGCATGTTCAGCTATGTAAAGTGTAAAGGAAGAGAGGGATAGAAAGTTGGAAAACCCAATTTGTTGAGCTCTTATCTCACAGCCAATGGGAGACTACAGAGGACTGTGATTGTGCAAAGGTAACCTATTTATGTAACTGTCTTCCTTTCTAGGTTCCCTGAGGGTGACGGTTGGGTCTTAAGGACTCTGGATCCCTACCATATCCTGGAACATGACAGGTATTCAATTAAATGTGAGGGAAAGGAAAGAAGGATTGATTAGGCTGGAAAGATTATGCTAATGCTACAATACTGAAGGTTTTAGAAAAATAAGGAACCAGAAATCAAAGCCAGAGGTGCTTTCTATTTTTATAATTTTTTTTTTTTAAGACATGGTCTTGCTATGTTGCCCAGGCTGGTCTCAAACTCCTAGCCTCAAGTGATCCTCCAACCTTTGCCTCCCAAAGTGTTTGGATTACAGGGGTGAGCCACCGTGCCCAGCCTGAATTATTTACTTAATGCAGATTCTTTCAGTTCCAACGATGATGATGATGATGATGATGATCATTACAACATATTCTGTGTGAGAGTAGGATGAACATGACAGTCCCAGCTTTAGGGAACTAACAGGTGGCTGGGTGAGCAGATTGTCTAAGGCTCGTGTGGTAGGCAGCCCAGGTCTCCTGAATCCTAGGTGAGGCCCCTCCCAGCTAGGTGGGACAGTTTCCTTCCAGAGGAGGCTAGAGGTGCTTTCTATCCCCCATTTTTTTTTTTTTTTTTTGAGACAGGGTCTTGCTTTGTCATCCAGGCTGGACTGCAGTGGCACAATCATGGCTTACTGCAGCCTTGACCTCCCAGACTCAAATGATCCTTCTACCTCAGCCTCCTGAGTAGCTGGGATCACAGATACATGCCACTACACCTGGCTAACTTTTTTTATTTTTAGTAGAGACAAGGTCGTGCTACGTTGCCCAGGCTGGTCTTCAACTCCTAGACTCAAGCAATCCTCTCACCTCGGCCTTCCAAAGTCCTAGGATTACAGGTGTGAACTACCAAGGCTAAGGCTCTATCCACCTCTTGATATACGCAAGACAGTGATTCTCCAAAGACTCCTCACCTTGTTTCAAGCCGAGTCAACAAAAATCCTCTCACATACTACCATGAATGTAGTTGGGAAACACTGCCCTAAGCAGTAGAAAAGGTTGGGGAGAAGGGGGCAGTGGTTTATCAACCCATCAATAACTACTTATCTGCCATTCCAGTGCTTCCACAAATTCTTAGAGATCAACAATATCCTACATCTTATTTTTAATGTATCTCTGGGTAGGGCAATAAGGAGCAGACTAACTGGGAGTAAACATGGTGGAAGTAATTGGAAGCATGGTGGGTTTCAGGAAATGTAAGTTCCCTCTTTTCCTTACCAATCCTTCCTTCATAAGTACTTTCTATTTCCTCCAGTCTGATACGTCCTGCGTTATAATCAGTGTTTCTATAGGACTTCATAATTTTCAAAGGCTTTTGCATTTAACCTTCATTACCACCTTTATAAACAAAACATATCCTAGTAACCCATCCTTGCAGATGAAAAAGCCTAAATCTGTAGACTGAATGAAGATAGGGAAAGAGATCCTATTACAGTTACTGGTGTCAGTAATAAATAGTACAGGTAGAAGAATGCTTCCAATTTGCCATCCTTTGTAGGCTTTATTCTAGCTGTTTCATTGTGTGGGCAGAGTGCACATCATACACTTCTCAATGCTGGCAATAACACAAGTAATAATACTTATCAAGGCCGGGCGCGGTGGCTCAAGCCTGTAATCCCAGCACTTTGGGAGGCCGAGACGGGCGGATCACGAGGTCAGGAGATCGAGACCATCCTGGCTAACACGGTGAAACCCCGTCTCTACTAAAAAAATACAAAAACTAGCCGGGCGAAGTGGCGGGCGCCTGTGGTCCCAGCTACTCGGGAGGCTGAGGCAGGAGAATGGCGTGAACCCGGGAGGCGGAGCTTGCAGTGAGCTGAGATCCGGCCACCGCACTCCAGCCTGGGCGACAGAGCCAGACTCAGTCTCAAAAAAAAAAAAAAAAAAAAAATACTTATCAAATGGATGTTTAACCAAAGTTGGGAGATAACTATCAGACTTCAAGCTGCCTTCCTAGAAAGACCATAATTTAATATAGCAGTTTTCATAAGAAAGATGTCAACTGCAACACTCCCCAATTATTATCTTCTAAAATAATTAGAATATATTTAAGAGGACATAAATTATAAGCACAGTTAAATAATCAAGAATGAATTCACTATTTCTGAAAATGCTTTACCAGCCTGAACAACCCAGTGAGACCTCATCTCTGCAAAAAATTTTAAAAATTAGCTGAACATGGTGGCACATGCCTATAATCCCAGCACTCTGGGAGGCCGTGAAGGGAAGATTGTTTGAGTTCAGGAGATTGAGACTAGTCTGGGCAACACTGTGAAACCCCATCTCTATAAAAAAAAAAAAATAAGTTAGCTGGGCGTGGTGGTGCACACTTGTGGTCCCAGCTACTCAGGAGACTGAGGTAGGAGGATTGTTTAAGCCTGGGAGGCCGAGGCTGCGGTGAGTTGTGATCGTGCCACTGTATTCCAGCCTGGGGGACAGAGGCAGACCTGGTCTCAGAAAAACAAAAACAAAAAAGAACAAACACCAGAGGTATGCGTCCTGTGGTAAAGGGCAAGAATGGTAGTGGTGGACTTAGATGCAGCGGGAACATCTAAGGAAAACTGGGCTCTGCTGCAGCTCTACTCCCTACAAGTTGCAATGATCCTCAGGCAAGACACAAAGACGTGGTATAAACTGAAAACTTGTTACCATATACTTTTTAAAGACAGAGTCTCGCTCTTTCACCCAGGTTGGAGTGCAGTGGCACGATCTCAGCTCACTGCAACTGCTGCCTCCCAGGTTCAAGCAATTCTCCCACCTCAGCCTCCCCAGTAGCTGAGATTACAGGCGTGCGCTACCATGCCCAGCTAATTTTTGAATTATTTATTAATTTTTTTCTTTCTTTCTTTCTTTTTTTTTTTTTGAGACAGAGTCTTGCTCTGTTGCCTAGGCTGGAAGGGAGTGGCACAATCTCGGCTCACTGCAACCTCTGCCTCCCGAGTTCAAGTGATTCTCCTGCCTCAGCTTCCCAAGCAGCTGGGATTACAGGTGCTCACCACCATGCCTGGCTAATTTTTGTATTTTTAGTAGAGACGGGGGGTTCCCCATGTTGACCAGCCTGGTCTTGAACTCCTGACCTCAGTGATCCACCCATCCCATCTCAGCCTCCCAAAGGGCTGGGATTATGAGCTACCACGCCTGGCCTAATTTTTGTATTTTTAGTAGAGACTGGCTTTCACTATGTTGGCCAGGCTGGCCTTGAACTCCTGACCTCAAGAGATCCACCTGCTTCGTCCTCCCAAAGTGCTGGGATTACATGCCTGAGCCACCGCATCCAGCTTGTTACCATATACTTTTATAGTACAGTACTTCACGTTGATTAAAGGACTCTCATACTAACTGTGTCATTTAACATACACAGCAGCCAAGCAAAGGAGACAGAACAGGAGGGTCCCGTTTCCAAGGCTGAGTGCAGTAATGGAAAAAATAAGAGTTTTTATGAATAAGACAATCTGAGTTCAAATCCCAGGCATCTTCTTCAACTTTTCAGAGCCTCAGTTCCATCCTAAGTAAAGTGTAGACAGTGCGTACACAGTCTTTTAGAATGAGTCAAGGATCGAGTACTACATGTATATAGTACTCAATGTTTCCTTCCATCATTCCACAGGAGGAAGGGCTACAAGTTCACACACCTACTCTGACTTTAAAGCTCCAAGTAGATTATCTTTCAACTCCCATGCTCAACCTCTCCGTCCGTGCTCAGATTCAAGAATGTAACTCAGCATCTCTTTAAAAGGTATTTAAAAGATTAGTCACTGAGATACTCTACTAAGTTTTTTGTTCAGGTAGATTTGTGAAATGTCACTCTCTTGAAATCTCACAAAGTGTGTATGTGTGTATATATGTATGATACTGAAGGTTCTGAGAAGTCATGCAATAAAGAAATCTATTTGCATTCATTCTGACTAGCATTTCCCAAAAGTGCATTTAATGGAATCCTTTATTACATAATTACCATAATTACCAAACATCCACATAGACCTTTCTTTTAAACATACTTTTAGGAACAATGGTTTTGATAAATGCATGTCTAACAAATCATAATAATAGATTAGATTATAATAGATCAACAATATTAATAACTAACAATAGATAGTATTATAGGACAGTGCATAAGAAATTATCCTTTAAATGAGATCCCTGAATCATTCTTTTTTTTTTTTTTTTGAGACGGAGTCTCGCTCTGTAGCCCGGGCTGGAGTGCAGTGGCCGGATCTCAGCTCACTGCAAGCTCCGCCTCCCGGGTTTACGCCATTCTCCTGCCTCAGCCTCCCGAGTAGCTGGGACTACAGGCGCCCGCCACCTCGCCCGGCTAGTTTTTTTTTTGTATTTTTTAGTAGAGATGGGGTTTCACGGTGTTCGCCAGGATGGTCTCGATCTCCTGACCTCGTGATCCGCCCATCTCGGCCTCCCAAAGTGCTGGGATTACAGGCTTGAGCCACCGCGCCCGGCCGAGATCCCTGAATCATTCTTTTGCAGCCTGCACTGAATTTGCACATTGCCTAGCGTCAAACTCAGAAAAATTTATTCAGGCAACTAAGACATTTTTATTTTCGGATTTCAGAATAAGTCTGCCACAGACACAAAGATTCCAAGAAGTGGCTCATAATGTCATCTAGCAGAAGACACACTTGGGGGAAAAGGTGGGGGAGGGGTATTAGGTTTTGATGCAAAATTGATTTTGTATGAGGTTTCTTATTCCCTAAATCTACCTTCAGATAATGGTAGTATCTAATGATCTAATGCCACATCACTACCTCTCCTGTTCTTATCTTTGGTCTCCTGATGACAGTAGAAAGCAAGAGAGAGTCAGAATGGAACGAGTGAGCTGTTAACTATAAATAACAAAAATGAGGACTCCTTTTTTCTCTGAAAACCAAGAAAGCAGTTACTCTGTCACAATCCAAAAAAAAGGAAATTAATCAATCATCAGTATTTGTCCTGGAATTTTCCGCAAAGGTCTCTGGTGTGATTAAAAACGTGGAGAAGGTCAGGCGCGGTGGCTCCCGCCTGTAATCCCAGCACTCTTGGGAGGCCGATGAGGCCGGATCACCTGAAGTCAGACCAGCCTGGCCAACATAGCAAAACTGTGTCTCTACTAAAAATACAAAAATTAGCCGGGCGTGGTGGTGCACATCTGTAATCTCAGCTACTCAGAAGGCTGAGGCACCAGAATCGCTTGAGGCAGGAGGCGGAGCTACAACACTGTACTCGCTTGAACACGGGAGGCGGAGGTGCACCGTTGTACTCCAGCCTGGGAGACAGAACAAGACTCTGTCTCAAACAAAACAAAACAAAAAAACAAAACAAAATGTGGGGAAGAGACCAGGCGCCATGGTTCATGCCTGTAATCCCAGCACTTTGGGAGACTCAGGTGGGTGGATCGCTTGAGGTCAGGAGTTCGAGACCAGCCTGGTGAAACCATCTTTCTACTAAAAATACAAAAATTAGCTGGATGTGGTGGCACATGTCTGTAATCCCAGCTACTGGAGAGGCTGGGACAGAAGAATCGCTTGAAGCTGGGAGGCAGAGGTTGCAGGGAGCTGAGCTCATGCCACTGCACTCCAGTCTGGGTGACAGAGCGAGACTCCGCCTCAAAACAAAAATGAAAACCGTGGAGAAAATGCTAAACTCGATTTCTTCTGAACCTATGCTAAGATGTCAAGGTACTGTGATTCTTCTAAAAGAATTTTAAGTGGTTGTTATGTTTGGTGTCCTAAAAGCATACATGGATTTTATATTATAACCTACATCAAGAAAACTCATTCAGGCCAGGCGCCTTAGCTCATGCCCGTAATCCTGGCACTTTGGGAGGCCAAGAATTCCAGACTAGCCTGGGCAACATGGCAAAACCCCGTCTCTACAAAAAATACAAAATTAGCCAGGCATGGTGGCTCTCCCTTCCGTCCCAACTACTCCAGCGGCTGGGGCAGGAAGATGCCCTAAGCCCAGCGAGGTCGAGGCTGCAGTTAGCTGTGATTGCACCACTGCACTCCACTCCACTCCAGCCTGGGCAACAGAGTGAGACTGTCTCAAAGAAAAAAAAAAAAAGCCTCATTCACAGGTAATTTTTTTTTTTTAAATGGAAACTAAAATAGAATTTAAAACCCAAGCTGCTCGGTTTCTTGGAAAATGGATTTTTCCTACTTTGTAATATACTTTGTATATCTCGACTATGATTGTGTATGCAAGCACCTCTAAGAAGTAGTACTTGTATCTACAATGAATTCTTTTTTTTTTTTTCTTTTTTTTGACATGTAGTCTCGCTCTGTCGCCCAGGCTGGAGTGCAGTGGCTCTAACTCGGCTCACTGCAAGCTCCGCCTCCCGGGTTCACCCGTTCTCCTGCCTCAGCCTCCTGAGTAACTGGGACTACAGGCGTCCACCACCACGCCCGGCTAATTTTTTGTATTTTTAGTAGAGACTGAGTTTCACTGTGTTAGCCAGGATGGTCTCGATCTCCTGACCTCGTGATTCGCTCGCCTCAGTCTTCCAAAGTGCTGGGATTACAGGTGTGAGCCACCGCACCCGGCCTGCAATGAATTCTTAAACCTCAGGGAGCCAAATAAAAAGACAAGGCCTGAGGAATTCTTTCAAAAATTAAAGTAACATTTCATATTTACTTATTCTAACAGACAAAGAATAAAGAAGGAATCCGCTAAGTTGTAAGCTGAGGTGCAGACAAGTGCTGGTTCACAATGACATCCTAGAAGGAACGCTCTGGATAAGAGCTTCAAGCTTCTACGGTTTTCTGAGGAAAGTGAACGGAATCTAAACGTGTCCTATCGCTCAAAAAAATCAGCGCTGTGGACCACAGAGCCTAACAGAGTAAAATAATACAGCGTGCAGTTTGGCCACTAACAGCAAGAGTGGGAAGGGGCAAAGAGGAACCTTGATTGCCCGACACCAGGGCCACCTGAAGACTCATCTTGACACTTCCGTCTTTCCATTTTGAGATTAGAAGCTTCAAGGACCATTAAATCGCTGCCGCTGCCACACCAGGCCCGACGGAGCAGAAAGGCTGCGCTCACCGGCGGAAGCGACCGGGTGTACACCTGCCGGGTCGGGAGGCCCGCACGGTCACACCCCGCCCCGGCTTACCTGCCCTTCGGCGATTTTTAGCTTCAACTTCCATCCCTTCCCACCCATCTGGATCCAACCAAGCCCAAGGGCGGGGGAGGGAGAAGCTAGTGCCGCGAGGAAAAGCATCCCCGCCACCCGCCGCAGGCTTTCTCTCCTCCCTCCCCATTCCACAGAAGAGTCAAAGCCACACCGCCTCTCCTAACCCTCGTCTCTAATGCAAGGCCTGCAATACTTAGAAAAAAAAATAACTGTTTTTAAGGAAAACATCCCCGCTCCCTTCCGCCCCTCACCTTCACGAAAGCAATCGGGGTTGTGGTACCTTCGATATCTAACAGGATCACGGTGACTTCGGCGGGGACCGAAAGCACGACCATTTCCCTACCGGATGCTACGGGACTCGGCCTGCAGTCGGGGAGGGTGGAGGGCGGCGCCGGCTGCGGCTGCTGCCCCCGGTACCGTCCTGGGCTTCCGACGGCCCCGCGCGATCTTGGAGCCAGCGACCAAGTGCAGCCCGCCGCGCGTAGGGAAGAGAACACCTCTGCACACCTGGCACTGGAAAAGGCGGCCTCCCAGGAGCCCCTGAACTCGTGAGCAGGACGGGGCAGGAGCCTGAGACCACGTGGGCAGGAAAAGGGGCGGGCCGTGCTGGGTTCGGCGGGGCGGGGTGCGAAACCCCAGCGCCAATTGGTCGCCGTCGGGCCTCGAACGCGATCCGTCAAAATGGGCCTCGCGTGGGCGGGAACAAAGAAGCGAACGCGGGAGCAGGATGCGCGAGAGCGCGCCCTCCGCAGACAGGTTGAGCGAGCGGGAGAGGCCCGGGGCACGTGCAGAAGGGAGCCCCGCGAGTGGCGCGCCGGGGATGTGAGTGCCCCTTGCCCTCTACTGCATCCAGCCCCCTCCCCGCCCACCGCCTCCGTCTTTGCATAGATACAGTCATCTGGCCAGCCTCCGCCCCTCCTCCCGGCCTCAACCTGCCAGAGAGGCCGCGAGGGGCTCGGGCTTCGGCCGATCAGCCAGGAGGCCTCGCTGCGCCCCCTCGGCCCGCGCGCCCGTGGCCACAGCGGAAGAGACGCCCGCGCTCCGCTGCCCGGAGGGGCCGTCGCGCGCCCGCTTCCTGTTCGGCTGGTTCCTGCCAGCTCGAGGACAAAACACGCGTGCGCGCGGCGGGCGAGCGCGCTCGCCGCCTCAGTCGCCAGCGCCGGGCGCAGTCCGCCTTTTTCCGGAGTAGCCCGGCCGCGGTGCTAGTCGGTAGCAGCGGCCGCCGCAGCGGCTCCGCACTGGCGAACCGAGGGCAGAAAAAGGCGGGGTTCACGGCTCTTTGGTAGGAGTGGGCTGGACCGGACGCCAGAGACAAAGGCTCCCAAGGCAAGAGGGACTGTGGCCTTGCGTCGGCTCTGTTCGGGACTGCTGACCCCAGGACTTTACGCCCCTTCGTTTTTCTCTTCTGATTCTTCTCTTCTCCCAAGCCCGCGTCCCCTCACGCGTGGCCTCTCTCCTTGCCGGGAGGGCCGCGATGGAGGTCCCGCCCCGGCTTTCCCATGTGCCGCCGCCATTGTTCCCCTCCGCTCCCGCTACTTTAGCCTCCCGCAGCCTCTCCCATTGGCGGCCGCGGGCGCCGCGGCAGCTAGCCCCGCTCCTCCCTTCACTCGCTCCCAGCTCCGCCCGGCAGGGGGCGCGCCGGGCCCAGCGCCACGTCACCGCCCAGCAGCCCTCCCGATTGGCGGGCGGGGCGACTATAAAGGGAGGGCGCAGGCGGCGCCCGGATCTCTTCCGCCGCCATTTTAAATCCAGCTCCATACAACGCTCCGCCGCCGCTGCTGCCGCGACCCGGACTGCGCGCCAGCACCCCCCTGCCGACAGCTCCGCCACTATGGAGGATATGAACGAGTACAGCAACATAGAAGAATTCGCAGAGGGATCCAAGATAAACGCGAGCAAGAATCAGCAGGATGACGGGTACCGCACGCTTCTTCCCCCGCTCCCCCTCCCCCAGCGCGCCGCACGCGCCCTTCGTCCCTCGTGAGCCGCGCGCTGCCCCCATTCTTTCTCAGAGTCGATTCCCCGCGTGCCCTCTGGGCCCCACTAGCTTGGAGGGAAGAGGAAAGTAAAAGATCGAGGGGGTGACTGGAGAGACCCGGGAAGAGTGGGGGAAGGGCGGAGGGGTTGGAGGAGGAGGGCGGCGGCGTCTCTGTCCCGAGCGCGCAGGCGCCGCGTGGGACCCGGGGGGGGAGGGGCCGGCCTCCGAGCGCCGCTCGCTGCAGCTGCCGCCGCCTCTTCATTGTGTCTCTGTTACCACTCGGCGCGGTTTTCCTGGGAAGAGTTTTAGAGGACTCTGAGTTCGGGCACAAGCAGGCGACTGGTACCCAGATTCACAAAACGTATTATGATTGATGAGTTCTCTGGGTGGAACGTTGGCTTGACAGCGGAGGACGAGGATGGACCTAAGATAAGATGTGAGGGATTCATCTAGGAAGTTGGGCCTTGTAGCTGAAGCAATCTGGGCAGAACCTTTACTATATTTTATTGGTCTCCTTTGAGTTTTGCTTTATGTAGTGCGGAGAGCGAGCTGTCCGCTGGTTTGAGTAACTTTGTTGGGATATTGGGATTTTTGTGTGACATAGATTAAATGTAAACATGGATTAAATTGCTTACACTTAGGGGATAAATGTCCCTGTTTTTATTCTACGATTTAATTCCAGAACTGAAGGATCATTTGAGTTATTGTTAATTTTTTTAAAAACCTTTTATTTCTAGTAAAATGTTTATTGGAGGCTTGAGCTGGGATACAAGCAAAAAAGATCTGACAGAGTATTTGTCTCGATTTGGGGAAGTTGTAGACTGCACAATTAAAACAGATCCAGTCACTGGGAGATCAAGAGGATTTGGATTTGTGCTTTTCAAAGATGCTGCTAGTGTTGATAAGGTAGGAACTGTGTTTTGCTTTGTGCTGCTTTTGTAGTGTTTTGCACATTTTTCTGGGGCTTATATGCTGCTGTCAGATTAAATAAATCTGTCTTGTAGGTTTTGGAACTGAAAGAACACAAACTGGATGGCAAATTGATAGATCCCAAAAGGGCCAAAGCTTTAAAAGGGAAAGAACCCCCCAAAAAGGTTTTTGTGGGTGGATTGAGCCCGGATACTTCTGAAGAACAAATTAAAGAATATTTTGGAGCCTTTGGAGAGGTGTGTGATTATGTTTACACATGTTAAGCTTGATGTGTTTATAAAATGTTTAATCCTGGTCCGATTTATACAGGGCAGATTCATGTTTCGTGTGAGGGTAGGATTAAATGACTGCTCAAGTCGCTTCCAGGGACTGTACCTTGATTTGATTGCTGCTCTGATGGAAACCCAACTATCTTAATTTAGCCAAAACATGGGCACTTAAATGTGGTCGGTGTTTGGACTTGTTAGCTAGTGGCATCTTTGGGGTACAAAATAATATTAAAGGATGTTTTACTTTTCCCTCAATGCTTCAAATATACAACAAATCACTGAAGGCTGATGTTGATCATAAAGCACTGATGTCTGTATAGAAGTCACCTGATAAGAATAACATATTTAAGTTGAAGCCTGAAAAGTACCTGTGGCATTCTGACACTCTGGTAGCATTTTACAATTATGGGATGACCTTGAGTGTGCATCTCGATTTCAGATTGAAAATATTGAACTTCCCATGGATACAAAAACAAATGAGAGAAGAGGATTTTGTTTTATCACATACACCGATGAAGAGCCAGTAAAAAAATTGTTAGAAAGCAGATACCATCAAATTGGTTCTGGGAAGGTAAAGCCATTTAAGTACTTTAAATGAAAATTTTAAGGATTTCTTTTTTCTTTTTTATTTTTTTATCTTTTAGTTTTTGAAATTTCTCAATGTGTTTGAGAAAAATAAAATGATTAAATTTTAGAACTCGAGTAAAAATTATATTTTCGTGTTTTTTAATTTGTTTATAGTGTGAAATCAAAGTTGCACAACCCAAAGAGGTATATAGGCAGCAACAGCAACAACAAAAAGGTGGAAGAGGTGCTGCGGCTGGTGGCCGAGGTGGTACGAGGGGTCGTGGCCGAGGTGAGACTTAATTCTTGGAATATGACTCCATGGTTTAAGCTGTATACTGCTAAATATGAGTAGTCCTGTACGAAACTAAAACTTTAAACTTAAAACAATTCCAGCGGGAGGAAAATGTTCAGCTTAGTGGGGGTTGTGTGTGGTGGTTTTTGTTGTGAGCTCACTGGTTTCAAAAAACTGTTAAAAGTATGGCCACTTTGACAATTAGTGTCATCACTGACAGGAAAAGTGTACCATTACATGATGCGCCATGGCGTGATAGGTTTTCTTGGGCAGGAGTCCTTGTTTTAAACAGAACAGTATACCTGTCTTCAGCTTTAATGGAAAATTGAATGATTTTCCATTAAATTTAGGAAGTTTGATACTGGCACAATTGGACTTTCTGCCCCCTTTTTTTATAACAGCTGGAAGAATAGTTTTTCAAGCAGATAGCAATATATATGTCCATTCTGCCCTTTAAGATTTGCAGAGTGAGAGACAAGAACACATCATTTTATGTTAGAATTGGGGGTCAGAAGTTGTTTCCTAACAATCATTGTGCATTGTTTCAGGTCAGGGCCAAAACTGGAACCAAGGATTTAATAACTATTATGATCAAGGATATGGAAATTACAATAGTGCCTATGGTGGTGATCAAAACTATAGTGGCTATGGCGGATATGATTATACTGGGTATAACTATGGGAACTATGGATATGGACAGGGATATGCAGACTACAGTGGTAAGAATATTTAACTTAATTTTATAAACCAGTGGTATTAAAATTCATTGTTAACATACAATCCTGTTCTGAAATTGTGTGTATGGGCTTTCTGTTTGGAGTTAAGTGTTTGAGGCATGTTACAATCATAGGGTGATTATACTAACATAGCCTGGTGGTTATAAATGAACTAGGATGTATGATTTACAACTAGCTTATAATGGGTGTTAAAATATCTTAATATTTTAATACTTTTTATTTAGCATGCAAAGATTTGTAGATTTAATCATTTCTCAGTGTGTTTGTAAAGAAACAGTTTTGTAGAAAACTGTCTTAATGAAATTTCTGTGTTTTCAAAATAGGTCAACAGAGCACTTATGGCAAGGCATCTCGAGGGGGTGGCAATCACCAAAACAATTACCAGCCATACTAAAGGAGAACATTGGAGAAAACAGGTGTGTATAAGAGTACAGGAAAACAGTAGAAATGTCTAATTTAATTTAAAGATCAATAGACAAACGTAAAAACAAAATACTATGTAGCTTGTTCTTACTAAATTGTTGATTTTTTTAATTGCTTTATGAGCCTGTTTTGCCTAAAGTGTCTATAGATCTTTAACTTTAAAGTCTTATCTCACTTTCTTTAGTATTGCAGAAAAACTTAAGAGTTTTTCTGTTTGCTTTTGTGTACCAGGTGGTCTAGAGGAATAATTAAACATTTTAGAACTATTAACAGGTAAAGTACTGAAATGGGTACAACTTAAGGAAAACAAGAATGTTGTCTTCTAACTCTGACATTATACCTTGTTTGTACCCGCCAGCGGGAACTTCATTGCAGGCCGTGTGTCACCCTGACCACGTCTATCTCTGGGGGTCGCACGTTGCGGGCAGAGCGCAAGGCATACACCAGAAAACGCTGTCCTGTGGTATGGTCTCTTCCAACTTCATGTACCAGCGTAAAGATTAAAGTGGAAAACTTCAGACTTTGGCTTCTTTTTTAATCTTTTTGGAGATTAAGTGTCTAAACTTAACTTAAATGGTTTTTTACAGGAGTTAAAATACATAAATGCCTTTTTACAGCTTAATCATTTTGGTCTTCTGTTTAGTGTTGTATTTCAATTGTGGAGCCTCATTTTAAGTGTTCATTCTTTTAAGATTTAATGCTTGCTTTTTCTTTTTATAGCTAATAGTGAAATCTACAAACCAAAACAAGAACTTTTAAATCTGGGATATAAATTAAAGATCATATGCACAATTCAATTTATGTTCTTGTAATAAGCTTATTAGAAATTGGTGTTTGTGATAGCATTTTACTTGGGTTACTAGAGATGCTTCTAGTAGACCTTAATCTAGCATAGTTGAACCTGTGAATATGGGAAGATTGTATTCCCAGATTCTTTCCTGAATAGATTTGAATTTATTATTATTTGGGAACTCCAGGGTGAGTTTATTGACTACCCAAACTGTATTTTGCCAATAAATATGCATATGATCTTTAATTATTGAAGAAAAGAATAAAGTGAGGACTTAAAACAGTTCATGAAAGTGGACCTTTAAAAGCTTGTCAGAGTTGCACAAATCTAATTGGTATTTTGTTTTTGTTTTTAGGAGGAGATGTTAAAGTAACCCATCTTGCAGGACGACATTGAAGATTGGTCTTCTGTTGATCTAAGATGATTATTTTGTAAAAGACTTTCTAGTGTACAAGACACGATTGTGTCCAACTGTATATAGCTGCCAATTAGTTTTCTTTGTTTTTACTTTGTCCTTTGCTATCTGTGTTATGACTCAATGTGGATTTGTTTATACACATTTTATTTGTATCATTTCATGTTAAACTTCAAATAAATGCTTCCTTATGTGATTGCTTTTTTGCGTCAGGTACTACATAGCTCTGTAAAAATGTAATTTAAAATAAGCAATAATTAAGGCACAGTTGATTTTGTAGAGAGTATTGGTTCATACGGAGAAACTGTGGTCCTTTATAAATAGCCAGCCAGCATCACCCTCTTCCCCAATTTGTAGGTGTATTCTATGCTCTTAAGGCTTCATCTTCTCCCTGTTAAGTGAGGTTTCTACCACACCTTTGAACAATGTTCTTTCCCCTCTGGTTATCTGAAGACTGTCCTGAGAGGAAGACGTAAGTGTTGTGATTAGTAGAAGCTTTCTAGTAGACCATGTTTCTTCTGGATTGTAATAAAATTGTTAGTAGCTCCTTTTACTTTGTGCCTGTCTCTGGAAAGCCATTTTTGAATCGCTAATTACTTTGGCTTTAATCAGTGGTCACCTGGTAAAAGCTTTGTAATCATAACACAATCACTTAATTCTTGATAAAAATTCAGATGCACACAGGAGCACTGTAAAACTGGTAGGATCTATGGTTTAAGAGCATTTAAAGTAGTTATAACTCAAGGATTTTGGTAGAAAGGTATGAGTGTGGTCAAAAGTTAGATTAAAATTTGAAATAGTGGCAAAAGATTTAGTTGTGTTGTTTTCTCGCAGTCACCACAAGATTGAACAAAATGTTTTCTGTTTGGGCATTCTGAGGAAATTGTATTACAGTTAGCTGTTAATGCTGTGTGAGTTTAGAAAAAGTCTTGATAGTAAATCTAGTTTTTAACACAGTGCATGAATTGAGTAGTTAAACATGTCCATATTCAGACATAGGAATAGTGGAAAAGGTATCTGAGGTGTGTCAGTCAATCCAAATGTGACTTGAGTCATTACAGTGGACCCTCTGGGTGCACTGAAAAGCCGTTTTATATCCAGGTTTGAGAAGACCTGGAATAAATAAAAGCTTTGAATTTTGCGTTCAGTGTAGTTGGATTTTGGGACCTTTGCCTCAGTGTTAGCTACTGGGATTGGCAGATGTGTTCACAGGCAGAGTAGTTGATCTCACACAACGGGTCATCTCACAAAACTGGTGTTTCTTATGCTGATGAGCCCCCTCCTTTTTTTTTTAATTTGGTGCTTACAACTTGGTTACAATGATTATACTTCTTGGGCTATCACGTTATAATGCTCTTGGCCTTTTTTTGCTGCTGTTTTGCTATTCTCACACACACCTAGGCCAAGTACCAGTGTTGGCTGTTAGAAGGGATTCTGTTCATTCAACATGCAACTTTAGGGAATGGAAGGAAGTTCATTTTTAAGTTGTGTTGTCAGGTGCAGTGTCTAGGGTGGTGAATCCTGTAAGTTCAAATTTATGATTAGGTGACAAGTTGACATTGAGATTGTCCTTTTCCCTGATCAAAAAATGAATAAAGGCTTTTTAAACAAAATCCAAACTTTTAATCAAGTCTTGATATGTATGACTGAGAAAAAATATATTACATCTAGAGATGATTGAGATGTTTTACAAACAATTGAAGGGGGAGTAAGAATTCACTTGATTTTTCTTGCAGGGGCTTTGAACTCTAGATTTAATTAAGATTTCAGGGCCCATCAGTTCACCAACTGATGCAAATTTGAATAGATACTCTTAGGCTAAGTGTCCTAGGTTGGATGAACTGTGAAGCTGGTATCAAGATCTCATTCCTAAACATTAATTTAGAACAAAGTAATTGGACAAGTTTATTGGGGAGGGGATAGAAATGAATTCTTCTGAAGTACCTATAACAAACAAATACTCGGTTTGTATATGTTTTCATACATTGTATTTGCCTTTTGCATTGTTTAGACCAAATTCTGTGTGATGTTATCCTAACAAAAGACGTTAGTAATTTCATTGGTTAACATGTTAATGTGTAATCTCGCTCATTTTTATAGTATGAGGACTATTAAAATGAGATGTCTGTTGGGATGCTAGCATGGATAAGCATAGCTTATTCCATTACTCTTCAGTGCATCTTTATTTTCATAATGGCAGAGAGCCTCACTAATCTTCACAAAATTTAATATAAGGGCATATCTGAACAATTAAGCCACTTTCCATTACCAAGATTTGATTTAGTGTCAATCAGGATGCTAGGCTGCGTGCTGTAGATCATGCCTGTAATCCCAAGCACTTTGGGAGATCAAGGCAAGTGCATTGAGTCCAGCCTAGGCAACGTGGCAAAACCCTAGTCTCTACAAAAATTAGTCCAATGTGGTGGTGCACACCTGTAGTCCCAGCTACTTGTGCTGAGGCAGGATGATTGCTTGAGCCAGGGAGATGAAGGGTGCAGTGAGTCATGTTTGTGCCACTGCACTCCACCCTGGGCGACAAAGTGAGACCCTGTCTCAAAAAATCGCAGGATGCTAAACTTCACCAATTAAAGAGCTGACTAAGCTGGCTGGGCGCACTGGGCTCATGCCTGTAATCCTAGCACTTTGGAAGGCCAAGGTAGGTGGATGGCTTGATTCCAGGAGTTCAAGACCAGCCTGGCCAGTATGTCAAAACCCCAACTCTACTAAAAATACAAAAATTAGCTAGCTAGGCATGGTGCTGTACTTGGGAGGATCGCTGGAGTCCAGGAGGTGGAGGTTGCAGTGAGATCTGTGCTCCAGCCTGGGCAACAAAGTGAGAACCTCTCAAAAATAAAGTAGACTGGCCGGGCGCGGTGGCTCAAGCCTGTAATCCCAGCACTTTGGGAGGCCGAGACGGGCGGATCATGAGGTCAGGAGATCGAGACCATCCTGGCTAACATGGTGAAACCCCGTCTCTACTAAAAAATACAAAAACTAGCCGGGCGAGGTGGCGGGTGCCTGTAGTCCCAGCTGCTCGGGAGGCTGAGGCAGGAGAATGACGTGAACCCAGGAGGTGGAGCTTGCAGTGAGCTGAGATCCGGCCACTGCACTCCAGCCTGGGCGACAGAGCGAGACTCCGTCTCAAAAAAAAAAAAAAAAAAAAAGTAGACTAAGACCAGGTGTGTTGAGCTGCAGTTGAGCTATGGTCGCTCCATTGCACTCTACCTAGCCTAGGCAACAGAATGAGACCCAGTGTCAATTTTTTTAAAAGGTGATTCAAAAACATGTAAGTGTATGAATAATTTTAGTTATAGATGTGTGTGTATACCATTTCAATTGATTCTAGTGTTGAGTAGTTACAAAGGGTCATTCATAGAAAACCCCCTTTCCTTAAACTTTCAGCCAAATAGAGTTGGCATCTAATCTGTGGTCTCAACTTTTAAGCAAACACAATGCAAATTCTATGTATTTTTTATAGTCACTAGAAAATACTGGGGTTTTTTTTTTAAATATTGTTTATAAAAATATAGGCTGTTCTTTTAGGATTGGTTGGGGTCTTACATTTGTCTTGAAATAGATATGGAATTTCAGCAAGATTTAGTTAATAGCAAAAAATAAAAAATACACCTTTGACTTTACTAGTTTTTATAAACTGTAGGAAAGGATATAGTGATGTTCTGGGTATTACAGAGTAAGGCTGAACATTTTGAAGACCTTAACTTCTGCTGTTCTTCCCTTCCCCACCACCCTCCACCCCCAGCCAGAATGAGCTTGGAATTGTGCTGTTTTTTATTTTTTATTTTTTTTCCTTCCCTGAGTCGGAGTTTCACTCTTGTTGCCCAGGCTGGAGTGCAGTGATCTGATCAGGGCTCACTGCAACCCCCCCTTCCCAGGTTCAAGCGATTCTCCTGACTCAGCCTCCCAAGTAGCTGGTATTACAGGCATCTGCCACCATGCCTGGCTAGAATTTTTGTATTTTTAGTAGAGACAGGGCTTCGCCATGTCAGTCAGGCTGGTCTCAAACTCCTGACCTCAGGTGATCCACCCGCTTCCACCTCCCAAAGTCCTGGGATTACAAGCATGAGCCACCGTGCCCTGCCAGAATTGTGCTATTCTTAAGTGTCAGTTTAATCTCTGGTTTTACCCTTTAAAGAGATTTACCACTTCAAAGAGACTTACCACTCAAAGAGATGTACCCATTCGGGGAACTGTATCATAATCTTAGAGGGTAGTGAGACTAAAGTGTAGTTTGAAAAAGTATATTCAGCCGGACGCAGTGGCTCATGCCCGTAATCCCAACATTTTGGGAGGCCAAAGCGGGCGGATCACGAGGTCAGGAGTTTGAGACCAGCCTGGTCAGTATGGTGAAACCCCATCTCTAGCAACAATTAGCAGGGCGTAGTGGTGGGCAACTCTAATCCCAGCTACTCAGGAGGCTGAAGCAGGAGAATCACTTGAACGAGGCAGAGGTTGCAGTGAGCTAAGATAGCACCACTGCACTCCAGCCTGGGAGACAGAGCAAGACTCCGTCTCAAAAAAGTATATTCAGGCCGGGCGCGGTGGCTCAAGCCTGTAATCCCAGCACTTTGGGAGGCCGAGACGGGCGGATCACGAGGTCAGGAGATCGAGACCATCCTGGCTAACACGGTGAAACCCCGTCTCTACTTAAAAATACAAAAAAACTAGCCGGGCGCGGTGGCGGGCGCCTGTAGTCCCAGCTACTCGGGAGGCTGAGGCAGGAGAATGGCGGGAACCTGGGAGGCGGAGCTTGCAGTGAGCTGAGATCCGGCCACTGCACTCCAGCCTGGGCGACAGAGCCAGACTCCGTCTCAAAAAAAAAAAAAAAAAAAAAAAAAAAGTATATTCAACGTAATCTTGTCACTTAAAATCCAAATAACCAAAAAGGCTAATTTTGGTTTCTTAAAGACCAGCACAAGCTAGAAAATGTGAGAAACTTTACTTGCAAGTTTTTCTCATACTGTTCCAATGGTAATCTCCTTTTGGGAGTCTGACCAAAAGTGAATTCTCTTCAAACCCAAAAAAATGCATGTCTGTAAATATTTTCAATGTAGTTTCAGGAAAATTAGAGACTTAGAAAACTGTTCTAAAATGCTTTTGAAGCTGTTGGCTTTTATGGTAACAAACTGACTAAAATTGATTGAATTTGTTGTAGTTGATGAGGTTGCACAAAGGGTTTCTTCATATGCTCTCCACCTTCCACCTGGGTATTTGTATTGGCTGGTGAACACAGGGGATTGTTTTATTGATGACAGAGTCTCACTCTTGCCCAGGCTGGAGTGCAGTGATGCCATCACGTCTCACTACAGTCTCAACCTCCTGGGCTCAACCAATCCTCCCACTTCAGCCTTGCATGTAGCTGGGGCCACAGGCACACGCCATCATACCTAGCTAATTTTTTTGATTTTTAGTAGAGATGAGGTCTTGCTATATTGCCCAAGTTAAAGCTTTTTTATTTTTCTTGTCTTAGATATAGAGACTCACTATGTTGCCCAGGCTGGTCTCAAACTCCTTGGCTCCAGTGATCCTCCCACTTAGGCCTCCCAAAGTGGGGAGATTACCAGCATGTGTCACCACGTCCAGCTTTAGCTTTAATCCCCTGATTTTAAAATGGGGAAGTCAGCTAATTGAATGTACCAATGCTGATTACATTCTGCAGTCTATTAAACTATAAAACTCCTATCAGGCATACTTTAAGCATTAAGATTGGTCAGTAATCTTTATTATTTTTTAATTTTTGTTTATTTTTATTTTTATTTATTTATTTACTTATTTTTTTGAGATGGAGTCTCGCTCTGTCGCCCAGGCTGGAATGCAGTGGCGAGATCTCGGCTCACTGCAAGCTCTGCCTCCCGGGCTCACGCCATTCTCCTGCCTCAGCCTCTCGAGTAGCTGGGACTACAGGCGCCCGCCACCACGCCCGGCTAATTTTTTGTATTTTTTAGTAGAGACGGGGTTTCACCGTGTTAGCCAGGACGGTCTCGATCTCCTGACCTAGTGATCAGCCCGCCTCGGCCTCCCAAAGTGCTGGGATTACAGGCGTGAGCCACCGTGCCTGGCAGTCAGTAATCTTTAATACACTTGGTTTCTGAGTGTTGAGATCTATTGTAGCAAAGTTGGATTATATTACAATTGATCCATTCTTGTTCCTCTAATGGAATTTGAGCCTGGATAATCTGGAGCAACTACTCTTCCCATGAAAGACATGGCCTATGAAATTGACTCACTATTTAGATTGCCCTTGGACCATGAAACATCTGGGGCATATATTTTTTCATAGACACTGCAAGCAGAGGAATGAAAGGAGGGTGTGAGTAGTGGGGGTTAAATGATATTATAGAATAGTTTCAATATTTCATCACCAGGAAACCCTTTAAATTTCTTCTCCCTATAGACAATGTGTTTTGAATGGCTTTACTTGTCAAATATATTGCTCTCATTATGTAATAACATTTCTATTAATCAAAGATATATAGCTGTCAGAACTTACAATCTGATAATCTGCATCATACCAAGTTAATTTAATGGCAGCCAAATCAAGAATATTTCTGTTAACTTGTGTCCATTTTTTAATGAATGTAACATCTAACAGGCTTTTAAAATACCAAAAATGCTGGCTGGGCATGGTGGCTCACACCTGTAATCCCAGCACTTTGGAAGGCAAAGGCGGGCAGATCATTTGAGGCCGGAGTTCGAGACAAGCCTGGCCAATATGGTGAAACCCTGCCTCTACTAAAAATACAAAAATTAGGTGTGATGGTGCATGCCTGTAATCCCAGCTACACGGGAGGCTGAGGCAGGAGAATCGCATGAACCTGGGAGGCAGAGGTTGCAGTGAGCCAAGATTGTGCCACTGCACTCCAGCCCCTAGGCAACACAGCAACACTCCGTCTCAAAAAAAAAAAAAAAAAAATAGAAGTGAGAATAAGAGGCAACATTTCAAGAGGTAATGGCTTAAAATTTTCCAGAAGTGACAATAGAATCTACAAATTCAATATACCCTACAATTGCAATTAGGAAAAATAAAAATCTCCATGAAGATGCACTATGGCAAAACCAAAAAAAAAAAATCAACAACAAAACCTTAAAAGCAGCCACATCTAGAACCAACTACTGGTAATCAGGAAAAGAAATAAAGGCACATGTTAAACTACCATGAAGATGCAACCATCCAAATCTAAAATGTGGAAAATTCGTAAGAATGTCCCATTTCTTCAACAAGTAAATGACATGAAAAGAAGTGGGAAATGTAGGTGGATCTAAGATTAAAAGAGACGTGGTAAGCAACCTTTATTATAGTAAGCAAGAATATAAAGTGCAAATTAATGATCAAAAAGACAAAGGATCCAACCTGGGCAATAGGGCCAGACTTTGTCTCAAAAAAAAAAAAAAAAAAAAAAAAAGGGGGGTAAGTGTGGGCAAGGAATGTGGAGAAAAGAGAACCCTTTCACACTGTTTGTGATAATATAAATTAGTACAGCCATTATGGAAAACAGTATAGAGGCTCCTCAAAATATTAAAAACAGAGCTACCATATGATCCAGCAATTCCATTATTAAGTATATATCCAAAGAAAATGAAATCAATATGTCGAACAGATATCTGCACTCTCGTGTTTATTGCAACATTATTCCCAATACTCAAGATATAGAATCAACCTAAGTGTCCATCATCAGAAGAATGGATAAAGAAAATATGGTAGGGCTAGGCACGGTGGTTCACACCTGTAATCCCAGCACCTTGGGAGGCCAAGGGGAGTGGATTACCTGAGGTTGGGAGTTTGAGACCAGCCTGACCAACATGGCGAAACCCCAGATTAGCCAGGTGTGGTGGTGTGCACCTGTAGTCCCAGCAACTCAGGAGGCTGAGGCAGGAGAATCACTTGAAACCAGGAGGCGGAGGTTGCAGTGAACCGAGATCGTGCCAGTGCACTCCAGCCTGGATGACAAGAGTGAAACTCCATCTCAAAAAAGAAAAAAAAAAAAAGGAAAAAGAAAAAAAAAAGATGAAGAAACTTCCCAAATCTATGACACCATGGATGAACCTAGAAGACATTATGTTAAGTGAAATACACCAGACACAGAAAGATGAACACGTTCTCATTTACATGTAGAATCTAAAAAAGTTGATTTCACAGAAGTAGTTAATGGAACAGCAGTTACCAGAGACTGGGGAAGGTAGGGAGAAGGAGGGGATGAGGAGAGGATGGTCAATGAGTACAAAGCTGCGATTAGGAAGAGTAAGTGTTGGTATCCTATTTTACAGTATGGTGACCACAGTAAAAAATAAGGTATATCTCAAAATAGCTAGAAGAAAGGATTTTGTATGTTCCACCACGAAGAAATGATAAATGTTTGAGGTGATGGGTATGTTAATTACCTTGATTTGATCACAATGTATACAGGTATTGAAACATATTGTATCCAATAAATATGTATAATTATTGTGTCAATTAAAACTTTTAAAAAATTAAGTACAAATCACTTTTATTATGACATTGTACAGGTTTTATGGAAAATAGAGAGTTACTTCCCCATGTTTGAAGAATTCCCATCCTATGAGTCATGGTGTACCAAGAGTACCACCCAATATAGAAATTTAAAAATCACTTTCCCCGGCTCTCTGATACCCAGAGCACAGACATGTTAACTCAGCTCTATCGATTAGAATTCTCTTGCATTGGACTTTGAGCCTGAAGCTGGTGAATCAAAAGAAGTAGGAATTTCGTGGAATCAGTGCTGAGTTAGGGAGCAGCCATGGTGGCAATGAGTTTTCAGAAGAAGCAGTGGTTCTAGCAACAACATCCAGTATCTACATTGATAATGTTGAAAGGAGCAGTATCTGTGTGTAGCGAGACAGCAGCAGCAGCAGCAGCAGAAACAGGTGTCTTTATGAATCCAGTTCTGGTGTAATTTTGAAAATATTTCCTGGATGACAGTTTCCAAGTGTGGCTTTCCAACCCCCCTGCAGAGCCTGAGATACCAAAATAGTCATTATTAAAATCACTCTTAGCTAAAACAAAGACAAACAAAAAACCCATGGGAATTAAGAATGGATATTTAACAAACATATTAATCAGAAGCACTTCCACAATAGCAGAGTAAGGACATCCAAAAATCTGCTCTGTCAAAGGTTGTCTGGAATTGGTTGCTTCCAGTGGGTTCCTGGTCTTCCTCACTTCAAGAATGAAGCCGCGGCCCCTGGCCGGGAGTGTTACAGTTCTTAAAGACGGTGTGTCCAGAGTTTGTTCCTTCAGATGTTCAGATGTGTCCGGTGGGTTCATGGTCTCCCTAACTTCAGGACTGAAGCCACAGACCTTCGCAGTGAGTGTTAGAGCTCTTAAAGGTGACGCACGTCCAGAGTTGTTTGTTCCTCCCGGTGGGTTCATGGTCTCGCTGACTTCAGGAGTGCAGCCACAGACCTTCAGGGTGAGTGTTACAGCTCATAAAAGTAGTGAGGACCCAAAGAGTGAGCAGCAGCAAGATTTACTGTGAAGAACGAAAGAACAAAACTTACATGGTATAGAAGATGACCCCAGGGATTGCCACTGCTGGCTCCGGTGGCCAGCGTTTATTCCCTTATTTGGCCCCGCCCACTTCCTGCTGATTGGTCCATTGTATAGAGTGCTGATTGGTCCATTTTTACAGAGTGCTGATTGGTGCGTTTACAAACCTTCTGCTAGACGCGGAGCGCTTATTGATGTGTTTACAATCCTTTAGCTAGACAGAAAAATTCTCCAAGTCCCCAGCCCACCTGGAAGCCCAGCTGGCTTCATCTCTCAAAAGCAATGAGGACAAGTGGCAAAAATGGTCAAAATCAGCATTTTCAGAACTCTGGATAATAGTCTTGCAACAGTCCAAGGAGTACCTTTTTTCAAAGGCTTTATTTCAAGGCCAGGTGTGGTAGCTCATGCCTATAATCTCAGCATTTGGGGAGGCTGAGGCAGGAGGATCACTTGAAGCCAGAAGTTCGAGAGTATCCTGGGCAACATAGAAAGATCCTATCTCTACAACAAATTAAAAAAAGAAAATTGGCTGGGCGTGGTGGCTCACGCCTGTAATCCCAGCACTTCGGATGCGAGGATCACAAGGTAAGGAGATCAAGACCATCCTGGCTAACACGGTGAAACCCCGTCTCTACCAAAAATACAAAAAATTAGCCAGGCGTGGTGGCACATGCCTGTAGTCCCAGCTACTCAGGAGGATGAGGCAGGAGAATCGCTTGAACCCGGGAGGCGGAGGTTGCAGTGAGCCAAGATCGTGCCACTGCACTCCAGCCCAGGTGACAGAGCGAATCTCCGTCTAAAAAAAGAAAATTAGCTGGGCATGGTGGCACATGCCTGTAGTCCCAGCTACTCAAGAGGCTGAGGCAGGATTGCTTAAGACCGAAGTTAGAGGCTGCAATGAGCAATGTCCATGCCACTGCCCTGCAGCCTGCCAGGACCACAGAGTGAGACTATCCGCACCCCCGCACCCCCAAAAAAGGGTTTTATTTCAGTAAGAATAGGGAGCTTTGTGTATTCTCATCCTTCTCTCTCCAGCTCCATGGTAGCCTTGAAAACCAACATCTCTGCAACTACAGTGAGTACAAAAACCAGATGCTTAGGAACCACTGGGACACAATAGATTTAGAGCACCCCACAAACACCAATTCCTACAGAATTGCAGCTATTTGACCTACCTGGTTATTCACTGAAACAAGCTCTATACTCAAATTTGTCCTTATCTCACCTGACTCAGAGCTCACTCTATGCAAAAAGCCGTAGCCCTAGATTGAGTCTCAAAAACATTCGATGGCAGTTGTTTAACATCACACCCATCTGAGATGGCAATATGAGTTAGGGCTAATTAGAGACTACCAAAAAAAAAAAAGAAAGAAAAACTGGGGAATAAATTACCCATTGAGGGCTTTAAAAATCTCCAACACATTCTTGGGACTCTAGAAGGCCATACTCATGGCCAGAGCTGTACACATGCCCAGGAAACAGCTGAGAACGGGCTAATCTCTCACTGCTGCTTGACCGTGAGGGTCTACACAAGCAGGAAGGGAAAGCTAAGGCAGAGTTGTTACCAGCCTGCTAGAGCATCAAAGTCATACTACCCCAGTACACTCAGAGAGCCCCTCAGCAAAGGGTTGGAGTCTTACTGCTTCAGAGCATTTAAGGAAAACACATTAAGTGAAATTGACAGAATTGAAGAACAACAGTTGTAAACAATGAAACTTCATTTTCAATAATGGATAGAACAACCAGGCAGAAAATCAACAAGGAAACAGAAGACTCAGAACAACAGACTAAACACTAAAACAACCAGACCTAATAGACATCTATAGAACACGTCTCCCAACAATAGCAGAACACATATTCTTTTCAAATGGACATGGAATATTCTCCAGCATAAGCTGTATGCTACATTATTTTTTTTTTAAAGCCTGAATTTAGAAAGATTGAAGTCATACAGAGTATTTTCTGTGACCACAATGAAATCAAATAAGGACTTAACTAACATAAGGAAATTTGAGAAATTCACAAGTATGTGGAAATTAAACAACAAACTCCAAAATAGCCAGTAAGTCAAAGAAGAAATACAGGAGAAAGTGAGAAGTAATTTGAGATGGATAAAAACTAAAACAGCTCCGGCGCGGTGGCTCTTGCCTGTAATCCCAGCACTTTGGGAGGCCCAGGTGAGCGGATCACAAGGTCAGGAGATTGAGACCATCCTGGCTAACACAGTGAAATCCCATCTCTACTAAAAATACAAAAAAAAAAAAAAAAAAAAAATTAGCCAGGTGTTGTGGCAGGCGCCTGTAGTCCCAGCTACTCGGGAGGCTGAGGCAGGAGAATCACTTGAACCCAGGAGGCGGAGCTTGCAGTGAGCCAAGGATCGTGCCACTGCACTCCAACCTGGGCAGCAGAGGAAGACTCCATCTCAAAAAAAAAACAAAAACAAAAACAAAAGTAAAACAGCATATGAAACTATGGGATCCAGCTAAGTTAGTTCATGGAGGAAAATATATAGGTGTAAATTCCTATATTTTATTTATTTATTTATTTATTTATTTATTTGAAACAGAGTCTCACTCTGTTGCCCAGGCTGGAGTGCAGTGGTGCAATCTTGGCTCACTGCAACCTTCGCCTCCCAGGTTAAAGTGATTCTCCTGCCTCAGCCTCCCAAGTAGCTGAGATTACAGGTATGTGCCACCATGTGAGCTTATTTTTGGTATTTTTTGTAGAGACTGGGTTTTGCCATGTTGCCCAGGCTGGTCTCAAACTCCTGGCCTCAAGCTATCCACCCACCTCGGCCGCCCACAGTGCTGGGATTACAGGTGTGAACCACTGTGCCCGGCCTGACATCTTGCTTTTTAAATAATATTAGGACTGGGCACAGTGGCTCACACCTGTAATCCCAGCACTTTGGGAGGCCAAGGCGGGTGGATCGCTTGAGACCAGGAGTTTGAGACCAGCCTGGGTGACATGGCGAAATCTGGTCTCTACAAAAAATACCAATAATTAGCAGGGCCTTGGTGGCTTGTGCCTATAGTCCCAGCTATTCAGGAGGCTCAGGTGGGAGGACCACTTTACCCTGGGAAGCAGAGGTTGCAGTGAGCTGAGATGGCACCACTGCACTCCAGCCTGGGCAACAGAGTGAGACCCTGTCTCAAAAAAATAATAATAACAAAATAAAATAAAAAGTAAGATGTCAAATCAATAACTAATTTTCCACTTTAAGAAACTAGGAAAAGAAGAACAAATCAAACTCAAAGCCAGCAGGAGAAATGAACTAATAAGGATTAAAGTGAAAATTAACGATATGGAGAATATAAAAACAATAGAGAAAATCAACAAAACCAAAAGTTGGTTTTTGAAAATCAACAAAATTGACAAACCAGTAGTTATATTGGCCAATAACAAAAGAGAGAAGACTTAAATAACTAAAATCAGGAATAAGAGAGGAGACATCAAGACAGACCTTACGGAAATAAAAAGGAATATAAGAAAATACAATGAACAATTGTATATCAACAAATTAGATAACCCAAATGAAATGGGTAAACTCCTAGAAAGCAAAAAGTACTAAAATTAACTCAAGAAGACATAGAAAATCTAAAGAACTCCAGTCTGGGTGATAGAGCAAGACCCTGTCTCAAAAAAATAAAATAAAAACTAAAACAAAAAGAAAATCTGAATGGATATACAACAAGTAATGAGATTGAATTAATAATTAAAAAAAAAAAAACTTTCCATGAAGAAAAGCCCAGGACTAGATGCTTCTGAGGTGAATTTTACCAAAATGTTTAAAGAAGAATTAACACTAGTTCTTACAAATTCTTCCAAAAAACAAGAGGGAACTCTTTGCAATTCATTCTGTGAGGCTAGTATTACTCTGATATTAAAGAATGACATAGACATAACAAGAAAACTGCAGACCAATATTTCTTATGAATATGTACACAAAAATTATCAAAACAAACCCCAAGCCTGGGCATGGCGGCTTATGCCTATAATCCTAGCACTTTGGGAGGCTGAGGTGGGGGGATTGCTGGAGGTCAGGAGTTCGAGACCAGCCTGGCCAACATGATGAAACCCCCATCTCTACTAAATATACAAAAATTAGCCAGGCACATTGGCGCATGCCTGTAATCCCTGCTACTCAGGAGGCTGAGACACGAGAATTGCTCAAACCCGGGAGGTGGAGGTTGCAGTGAGCCAAAATCACGCCACTGCACTCTAGCCTGGTGACAGAGTAAGGCTCTGTCTCAACAAAAACAAAAGCAAAAAACCCTAAAACTTAGGAAACTGAATCCAGCAACGTATAAAAAGGATTATACACGATGACCAGATGGGATTTATCCCAGGAATGCAAAGTTTGTTTAACATCTGAAAATCAATATACCATACCATAGTAATATAAAGAAAAACCACATGCTAACCTTAACAGATACAGAAAAAGCACTTGACAAAATATAATACCCTTCCATGATAAAAACAAATACACACAACAAACTAGAAATAGAAGGTGTTATCAAGTGAATTGTGTTCCCCCTTCAAATTCATATGTTGGAACCCTAACCTCCAATGTGGTTGTATTTGGAAACAGGGCCTTTATGGAGGTAATGAAGGTTAAATGAGGCCGGGCACAGTGGCTCACACCTGTAATTTCAGCAGTTTGGGAAGCTGAGGTGGGCAGATCTCTTGAGGTCGGAGTTCGAGACCGGCCCGGCCAACATGGTGAAACGTCGTCTCTACTAAAAATACAAAAATTATCCAGGCATAGTGGCGCACACCTGTAATCCCAGCTACTCGTGAGGCTGAGGCAGGAGAATCGCTTGAACCCAGGACATGGAGGTTGCAGTGAGCCGAGATCGCGCCACTGAACTCCAGCCTGGGTGACAGAGCGAGACACCGTCTTAAAAGAAATAAAGGTTAAATGAGGTCATATGGGTGGGGCCCTAATCTGAGGGGACTACTCTCATTATAAGAAAAGGAAGAGACATCAGATCTCCCCCACTTCACCAACACAAATGCAGAGAAAAGGCCATGGGAGGACACAGTGAGAATGCAGCCATCTACAAGCCAGGAAAAGAGGTATCAACAGAACCCAATCCTGCTGGCACCTTGATCTTGGGATTTTAGTCTCCAGAACTATGAGAAACAAATGTATGTTGTTTAGACTACCCAATATGTGGTTTTTTCTTATGGTAGCCTGAGCAGACTAATGCAGAAGGAACTTTCACCACCCGATAAAGACTATCTAAAAACACCCCACAACTGGCTGGGTGCAATGGCTCCTGCCTGTAATCTCAGCACTTTGGGAGGCCAAAGTGGGAGGATTGGTTGAGCCCAGGAGTTTAATACCAGCCTGGGCAACATAGGGAGACCTCATCTCTAATAAAAAATAAAAATAAAAATAAAAATTGCAGGGCAAGGTGGCCACAAACCTGTAGTCCCAGCTACTTTGGAGGCTGAGATGGGAGGATCACTTGAGCCCAGGAGGTCGAGGCTGTAGTGAGCCGTGATCATGGCACTGCACTTCAGCCTGAGTGACAGAGCAAGATCCTGTCTCAAAAAAAAAAAAAAAAGAAAGAAAGAAAGAAAACAAAGAACAAAAGAAAGAAAAGAAAAAGGAGCAACAGTAAAGCTGATTTTTTACTTTTTTGACCTCTGAATAGAAACTGTGAAAAACAGTTAACAGTGGAATGATGTGCTGAATGTGGTGAGAATAACTACAGCTGAGAATTGCCAATCAGTCAAAATTATTTTAAGATTGGAGGTGACTCCAGGTGCAATGGCTCATGCCTGTAATTCCAGCACTTTGGAAGGCTGAGAGGGAAGGATCACTTGAGCTCAGGAGTTCGAGAGCAGCCTGGGGAACATAGCAAGATCCTGTTTTAACAAAACATTAAAAGATTAGCTGAGTGTAGTGCGTGCCTATGGTCCCAGTTACTCAGGAGGCTGATGTGGGAGGATCACTTGAGCCCAGGAGGTCAAGGCTGCTGTAAGCTATGATGGTGCCACTCCACTCCAACATAGGAGACAGAGTAAGACCCTGTCTCTTAAAAAAAAAAAAAAAGATTTGGGGTGATAAAAGACATCTGATAATCTTCTGCAAGAAAAAAATTAACACGTAATCACCAGAAAGCTGTCACCAACGGAAATTCTAAAGCTAATACTAACTGTAGAAGACAAGTGATCCCACATAGAATCCCCTGGGATACGTAAAGGAATGAAAGGGAAAGAACGTGGTATAAATGTGGGAAAATGTAAATGACATCAACTACTGTAAAAAACTAAATGTTTGGCTAGGTGTGGTGGCTCAAGCCTGTAATCCCAGCACTTTGGGAGGCTGAGGCGGGCTGATCATGAGGTCAGGAGATCGAGACCATCCTGGCTAACACGGTGAAACCCCGTCTCTACTAAAAATACAAAAAGTTAGCCAGGCGTGGCGGCGGGCACCTATAGTCCCAGCTACTCGGGAGGCTGAGGCAGGAGAATGGCATGAACCCGGGAGGCGGAACTTGTAGTGAGCCGAGATCACACCACTGCACTCCAGCCTGGGTGACAGAGCGAGACTCCGTCTCAAAAAAAAAAACAACTAAATGTTCATAGATAAGTATATATTTTGTATACATTCCACCGCTTTTATAACATCATGGATAAAATTTAGTTTTCAGAGTTTTGTTATGAAGACTATACTATAAACCTCATTGTACAATATTCCTTATTCCTTTGGATTGCAATAATTGTTTGTTGTACATTTCCCAAAGTAGTATAATTTATCACTGTTGCCATATTGCTCTCCAAAAAGGCTGAATAATCTACAGAGCCACTTATAAAATTTTTGTATTAATTAATTTGATTTTGTTATATTTGCCAACATTGGTCTTAACTTTTTTTTTTTTAGCTTAAGACAGATGTAATGGTAACTTAAAGTTCCTTTAGTTTTCTTTCTCTCTCTCTCTCTCTCTCTCTCTCTCTTCTTTTTTTGAGAGGGAGTCTTGCTCTGTCACCCAGGCTGGAGTGCAATGGCTCACCACAACCTCTGCCTCCTGGGTTCAAGCAATTCTCCTGCCTCAGCCTCCCGAGTAGCTGGGACTACAGGCCTCCGCCACCATGCCCGGCTAATTTTTGTATTTTTAGTAGAGGCGGGGTTTCACCATGTTGGCCAGGATGGTCTCGATCTCCTGACCTCATGATCCACCCGCCTAGGCCTCCCAAAGAGCTGGGATTACAGATGTGAGCCAGTGTGCCTGGCCTAGTTTTCTTTCTTTACATTTTAATATGACTGAACTAATTAGTAGTTCCCAAAACGCAAAAAAAAAATTGGATTATTTGCCTTATAAGTTTGACAGTGAAGCAGGGTATTTTGACTGTCAATTTGACCATTGAGAATATTTAATATACCATGATTTATTATTTGTATTCGTCACAGTGTGGACAGTTACTACTTTATACAGAAGCTTAATAAGTATGTGGGAAAATCAGATTAGTAATGTATTAGAGCATCTAGCACAATGGATGAAGCCTGAATTACGAAAAAGGAATTACTCATTATTTCTCATGGATTTTCTAAGAAAAAGTGCAAATTATCAGCCGGGCACGCAGTGGCTCATGCCTGTAATCCTAGCACTTTGGGAGGCCGAGGCGGGCGGATTGCCTGAGCTCAGGGAGTGGAGACCAGCCTGGACAACAGGGTGAAACCCCGTCTCTACTAAAATACAAAAAATTAGTCCAGTGTGATGGCGGGCACCTGTAGTCCCAGCTACTCGGGAGGCTGAGGCAGGAGAATTGCTTGAACCTGAGAGGCAGAAGTTGCAGTGAGCAGAGATCACGCCACTGCACTCCAGCCTGGGCAACAGAGTGAGACTCAGTCTTTTGTCAAATTTAAAATGAATACTACTGTTAGTAATTACATCAAATAAAAATGATTTTACCTAAAACTGCACATGGTAAAATTGATGATACATATATTTTATTTTAAAAATAACATCTCTTTTTAAAATTTTTATTTATTTATTTTCTTTTCTGGTTCATGTTCTCTCATGAACATCTTTTCTCTCTCACTGCAGCCTGAACCTCCTGGCTCAAGTGATCCTTCCGCCTTGGCCTCCCAAAGTGCTGGGATTATAGGCGTGAGCCACCTCACCCGGCCATAAATGTTCTTTTTATTTCTCTGAAATTATTTAATCAGAATCAGGCCTTTTTTTTTTTTTTTTGTAACTTATCTATTTATTTTATTTTATTTTGAGATGGAGTTTCACAGTTTTGCCCAGGATGGAGTGCACTGGCACATTCTCGGCTCACTGCAACCTCCGCCTCCCAGGTTCAAGCGATTCTCCTGCCTCAGCCTCCCAAGTAGCTGGGAATACAGGCGCCCGCCACCATGCCCGGCTAATTTTTTTGTATTTTTAGTAGAGACGGGGTTTCACCATGTTTGGCCAGGCTGGTCTTGAACTCCTGACTTCAGGTGATCCACCGGCCTCAGCCTCCCAAAGTGCTGGGATTATAGGCATGAGCCACCGTGTCTGGCCCTATCTATTTTTTTTAACAGGCTCTCTTGCTCTGTTTCTCAGGCTGCAGTGCAGTGGTACATTCACTACTCATTGCAGCTGCAAACTGCTGGGCTCAAGCAACCGTTCTGCCTCAGCCTCTGCCCGCCTCAGTGTGTGGTGTGTGCCTGTAGTCTCAGCTACTCCAGAGGCTAAGGCGGGAGGATAGCTTCAGCCCAGGAGGTCGAGACTGCAGTGAGCCAGGATCACATCACTGCACTCCAGCCTGGGCAACAAAGCAATACCTTGTCTCAAAAAAGAAATTTTAGGCCAGGCGCGGTGGCTCATGCCTGTAATCCCAGCACTTTGGGAGGCCGAGGCGGGCTGATCATGAGGTCAGGAGATCGAGACCATCCTGGCTAACACGGTGAAACCCTGTCTCTACTAAAAATACAAAAAATTAGCAGGGAGTGGTAGCGGGCGCCTGTAGTCCCAGCTACTCAGGAGGCTGAGGCAGGAGAGTGGCATGAACCCAGGAGGCGGAGCTTGCAGTGAAGGGAGATCCCTCCACTGCACTCCAGCTTGGGCCAGAGAGCGAGACTCAGTCTCAAAAAAATAAATAAATAAAAGTAAATAAATAAATAAAATAAAGTAAAATAAAATAAAATAAAATAATACTCTGAGGTACAATATAAGTTTCTTTTTTAAACCTAACACTATTCTGATCCACTTTAAGCCAGCAAAAAGAGTCTCTAGAGGGAGTCTGATAGCAAGACAGAGTCTCAAGTAGGGTAAGATCATTACAAATTACATCCTATCACCTTTGCCATATTCTGTTGGTTGGAAACAAGTAACAAGTGCTGCCTGCACTCAAGGCAGGGGACTACACAAATGCATGAATATTAGAAGTGGGGATAACGGGACACCACCTTACAGTATGTCCATCATAGCTGGAAAGAAAGAAATTATAATACTCCAAGAAGAAAGCATGATAAATTGAAGGTACAAAATAAGATGACCAGAATATGCCCAAACATAACAGTTATCACAGTGTCAATGAATTAAATTCACCTAAAAAATACACAAGGAAAAATAAACAGAAGACTTGGATGTGCTGTTTCTAGGAGACATACCCAAAAGAAAATGATACAAGAAGACTGAAAATATTGGCATTAGAAAACATACAGAACTGCAGTACTAACAATATTTGGTAACAGAGAAAACTGCATTCAGGGTAAAAAGCTGTAACAGAGATAATGTGCGATATTTCATATTAATAAAAGTCTAAAACACCTGGCAGATATCATAGTTTTGAATCTTATTTATTTATTTTGAGACGGAGTCTCGCTCTGTCACCCAGGCCAGAGTGCAGTTGCCGGATCTCAGCTCACTGCAAGCTCCGCCTCGCGGGTTTAGCCATTCTCCTGCCTCAGCCTCCCGAGTAGCTGAGTAGCTGGGACTACAGGCGCCCGCCACTTCGCCCGGCTAGTTTTTTGTATTTTTTAGTAGAGACGGGGTTTCACCGTGTTAGCCAGGATGGTCTCGATTTCCTGACCTCGTGATCCGCCCGTCTCGGCCTCCCAAAGTGCTGGGATTACAGGCTTGAGCCACCGCGCCCGGCCGATAGTTTTGAATCTTTATGAACCAAACAATATGCCAACACTTTTAGTAATCAAGGAAAATTGAACAAATTCTGAATCATAATGGGAGATTTTAACACACATCTCTCACAAAATCAACACATCAAATAAATAAAAATAAGGCTATTTAAGATTTAAGTAATGTAATGAGCAAGTTTGATTTAAAGGCATAGATATAGGCCAGGCATAGTGGCTCATACCTGTAATCCTAGCACTCTGGGAGGCCAAGGCAGGTGGGATCACCTGAGATCAAGAGTTTGAGACCAGCCTGGCCAACATGATGAAACCCTGTCTCTACTGAAAAAAATACACAAATTAGCTGGGTATGGTGGCACATGCCTGTAATCCCAGCTACTAGGGAGGCTGAGACAGGAGAATCGCTTGAACTTGGGAGGCAGAGGTTGCAGTGAGCCAAGATCTTGCCACTGGACTCCAGCCTGGGTAACAAAGCAAGACTCTGTCTCAAAGAAAAAAAAAAGGAAATATAAAAAACTGATTATGCTTTAAGACACAAAGAAAATTACAACACATTTCAAAAGACAGAAATCAGGCCATTTCACTATTTGCAATGCAGTAAAATTAGAAATTAAAAGAAAATAACAACCATTGAGAGATCTATCCATGTTAGACTGGGTGTGGTGGTTGACGCCTATAATCCCAGCACTCTGGGAGGCTAATACGGGAGGACTGCTTGAGCACAGGAGCTCGAGACCAGCCTGGACAATGTAGTGAAACCCCATCTCTGCAAAAAGAAAGAATATATATATTTTTAAAAGTGATCTATTCTAGTCGAAATTAAGAAATACCCTATTAAATATACATAATAGATTTTATATTATATCCTGATTTCAGAAATATTAATATATGAAAAAGGTCATTTTAGGAAAAATACCATATGTCTCTGGTTCTTAAAGATTATCCTTAGACTCCTGCTCCCCTCATGCAAGCTGCAATCATTTCTGCCCCTATTTGTTAGGATCCTGAATGCCAATAAGTCAACAGTCTCCTCCTCCAGAATTTTCTTTACATTTCAAGACTCAGGGTAGCATATTTTGGGGGACAGGAACAGTGCTAAATATATTTGCCTGTTAACCTATTTAATTCTCTCAATAACCCTGATGAGAGAAATCCAGTTTAGAGTGTGTAGAGTAACTAGCTCCATGAACATCTGTTAATGAAAACCTCAGCAGGGACAAATAATTTGCCCATGTCTTGTCCCATTAGAGACAGAATTCAAACCTGGCTGGCTAGACAGCCTGTGCCCTTTTCTGTACATCAACCTGCATGCCAGTATTGTGTTCAAAGGTGTTTTCCCTAGCTTGGATTCCTGTGGAAAAGTTTAGCAAGACCATCTACATACCAGTCCATATCCCTTAACTATGTTAGACTAGTAAGAGTTGATCTGTAAAATCTCAATGCTTATTCATTTTCTTTTTCTTTTTTTCTTTGTGTCCTGAATGGTGTTAGAGAGAACACTATCTCACCATTTCTGCAGGCTATTTTATTTTATTTTTTTGAGACAGTCTCACTCTGTCACCCAGGCTGGAGGGCAATGGCATGATCTCGGCTCACTGCAACCTCTGCCTCCCAGGTCCAAGCAGTTCTCCTGTCTCAGCCTCCTAAGTAACTGGGACTACAGGCACCTGCCACCACGCCCAGCTAATTGTGTATTTTTAGTAGAGACAGGGTTTCACCATGTTGGCCAGGCTGGTCTCGAACTCCTAACCTCAAGTGATCCACCCACCTCAGCCTCCCAAAGTGCTGGCATTACAGGAGTGAGCCACGGTGCCTGGCCCATTTCTTCAGACTTTAAAACCGAGAAAATAAATTAACTGGGACTGAGAAAATAAAACTATGCCCTGCTATGCATGAATCTGGGAGGACACATACAAATAAAGTTAGCTGCAAAGTTAAAGAGAAATAATCTTTCCCTCAAGGACATGCTGCAGCTGTTAAGCATCAAAACACCCGCTTCCTGGAGTGACTACTGTTTTCTCTCTGACTGAGAAGCTTGGTTCCCTGAAATGATAGACTAGAAACCAGTTTGAAATTATGTCAGAAAGAATGAAATATGCCACCCTTACTTGGAACATCTAAGGCACAAAGAAGCAACTTCAATTTCCAATCCAGGTGCAAAGCTTCAGAGGACTTTCTGAAAACAACATTCCACCTTAACTTTCTAGTACCCAAAGAAATGGGAACCATGGCCAGGCATGGTGGCTCACCCCTGTAATCCCAGCACTTTGAGGGGCCGGGGCAGGCAGATCACCTGAGGTCAGGAGTTCAAGACCAACCTGGCCAACGTGGCAAAACCTTGTCTCTACTAACAATACCAAAATTAGCTGGGTGTGGTGGCGGGCGCCTGTGGTCCCAGCTACTCAGGAGGCTGAGGCAGGAGGATCGCTTGAGCCCAGGAGGCAGAGGCTGCAGTGAGCCGAGATTGTGCCACTGCACTCCAGCCTAGGTGACAGAGTGAGACTCTGTCTCAAAAAAAAAAAAAAAAAAAAAA